>NW_017306471.1:1543046-1597518 GCF_000935625.1 Nanorana parkeri
GGGACACAGATAACAAATAAACCTGACAAAGGTTTTAACCCTTCCTTATTTTACTGAAAGCAAAAAACTGTTGTGGCAAGACATACACTTTAAACAATATCAGTTTCATATTGGAGATGGTTACTTAACAGAGTTTTTAGATGATAAGAGATGGTAAATCTCTTATCATCTGCACAAGAAGGTGGTAAGAGTAGGAGGGAGTAACCTCAGATAACTGGGACCTCAGCATAGGAACGCAGCCCCATTTCCCACGTAAGATCCTTTACAGCTGACCTTGGACAGCTATTTGGCAATACAGTAACTGTTTTTTCAGTGAAATATTATACAGGTACACTACTCAGGTACCACCAAGTGGGAGCTATAGTGCTGACAGAGAAGATTGTGGGAGACCTCCCTGCTGTTATCCAAAGACTTCTAAAGGCTCTACAATAAATCAAACAAAGGGGCACATAATATATAAATTGGGCGGAAAATAACTTTGATTTTGATTGATTATTTTCAGTGAATACGTTTAGAATAGTAGCATGTTAATAATTAGGGTCATGCATAAATGACTCATTAACATTTAAAGACCCTGCACAGAAAGAATGAGGCCCTACAATCGTTTGCAGACAAAGTGTGAGGAAAATAATATTTTTGGACTACCCAAGTAAAAACAATTATTCACTGTATAGGTAGCTTCCCAGCTGTTCTATAAGAAAACAGTGTTCAGCTTTATGAGACAGCAGAATGGTCTAGTCCAGTGGTTCTCAACCTGTGTAACCTCAGGACCCACATTTGTCCTCGGTCATTAAGTCGCGACCCAATTCGCACTGCAATGGAATGCACAACATGGCGGTACCGCACGTTTCGGGCGATCGAACTGTGAGTGGAAGGTGCGTTTGGGGTATCAATCAAAAGATCCACCCAGTCTCCATACCTCACAAGAACTGAAGTGGATCCTCAGCCTGGGATCAAGTGTGGGCTTCTGTGCTGTGACAGAGCTCCATCCATATGTGTAGTGCTTGTATAGCTCCCTTTGCATGCCCTGTGGAGGTGCCCAGAGCCAGAATGTGACATTACCTTGGTCCAGGCACCTCTACAGGACACGTGAGGGAGCTGTACGTATGGATGCAGCTCCCTCACGGCCCTAGCCCCAGCCCACCCCACCTCAAGCTGACACTCGGCACCAGGCAGCATATTTTAAATGGCTGTTTGGCGCGCAAGAACTGACAGTGCTGCAAAAGGAGAAGGCTGTGGAGCCTCACACCTAGAAAAGTGGAAGGCATGTGGCGACCCCCTGAACATGGGGTCACGACCCACTTTTGGGTCATGACCCACCAGTTGAGAACCAAGGGTCTAGTCTATCCTATATATAGTAAACAGTATATTGGCCACTCAGTCCTTCGTCTGAACAAATATTTATAAATATTTTCAGTTTTTTTCCGTCTGTGTTCTATTGTAAAGATTTCCTCTTACCTGCCCTGAGGACACAACACAAAGTGAGGAGAATCTGCTTCTACTTTTAGATTTACATTTCCGCAGTGTTTTTGCATAGTACACAAACTGGAACCCACAATCACAATGACTCAAAAGCTGGCATCCCTTGGCATCTCCTGTAGTTGTGGAATCCATATTCCAGAACAAGACCTTATATTTTAATTCAATCCACAATCCTGCACATGGAAAAATAATTTATGGCTTATGGGTGAGGAAAAACTCCTACTTACGTTTTAATTATGTGTATTATATAATATATTATTTCTTTGGCTCCGTGACGGTCCTAGATTATAATCTTTTAGGTATTAAACATAGTGATGCCACCTCACCTTACTTAGTGAAACATGTTTACACTAATGGGGATAGGCAGGCGATCAACATGAATCAACTTTAACTTTTCTTATTAATCTTTGGCTTCCTGCTTTGTTGCTACATGTTTTTTCTTATCCAGCTGCTTGCTACTGCACCTCCCTAAACACCACACAATACACATGTTGTATACATTTTGCTGTTGCCAAGGAAATCACATCACAAGTTTACTGCAAGTTATAACCAGCGTGCCTTTCATCTGGGGAATTGCTGAGGTAACTAATCATTAAAGTTCTGATGGCATGTTTTGGGCTTATAGGTCTTTTTCTTACAAAGTGGACTATAGTTCAGTACATCCATGTGCCAAGTCTAGGATACCATTTGCATCAGCACTTAGCAGAAATTTTTTTTAACTCTTCTGATTACATTTTTGTTTTTTTAATTTTTGCAGTTTTCTTTAAATAAAAAAACAAACAAAAACAAACAATACTCTGGCACACCTTACATATGGACTGGTACCCCATTAGCGTGCAGGTCTTCCACTATTCTGGGTTCAGTCAGTTGAACTTGGGGTACACAGTACTATTTCACTGGAGAGTAAATTGTGTTATATTAGGCCCCATTCACACCAGATCTGTTGTGATCTGTTTTTCAAAAAATACTAATGGAAGGTAACCCAAAAAATAAATGGTTGTGAATGTGTCCAGTTCACACTGCAATGTTTCATTGCGTTGTGTTGCAGTGTGCTGAAAAAAAAAGTGAAGCATGCACTACCTTTTTTTCAGCACAACGTAGCGTAACATGTCCAAAACAAAGGAAACACATTGCAACAGAACGGAAGTAAAAAAACATAGACGTTTATCCACTCAGGACATGTTAATTAAAATAAAGGTTGTCAAAAGGGAAAACATAATAATAAAAAAAATTTAATGGAATAGAACGGAAATTAATAGGATTATTCACAAAGGGGTGAAGACTTCACCCTTTCCCTCACTGTAATACTAGACTTCACCTTAACACTCATTTTTATCCTAACACTAACCCTCCCCCTAGCACTATCCTTCACTCTAATAGTAGCCCTCACCCTATTACTAACCCTCCATTTAACGCTATTTTTCACACTAACCCTCACCCTCACCCTTATACTAGTCCTAACACTAAGAGTTACCCTCACCCTAACACTCATGCTTCATGAACTGGGATCCTCCACACTAAAGACTAAGGATCTTGCTCTGAAACATCCTGGCACCAAAGTCCCAGCACCTAAAAGGAATGATCCATTCGATTATTTATACATTTTCTACTTTTGTATGGTGATTCTGTTAGGAAAAACATATGAAGAAGTCTAAACTATTGTTGTTTTGTGTGGCCACTCTCCTCTTATAATGTAATGCTCCAACAGAGTATAAACACTGTATAGCATAGAATAGAGAGTGCACATGCCCATACTGCAACACGGACAAGATGCACAGCCGATATATCTCACTGACTCCAGGACAGATGAGCTGGTGGCCAGGGACAATACAAAACCAATGCACCAAAAGTACAGTTACAATTGAAGAGCAAAGGTTTTCTTTAAAAATCCAGATTTTAGCTTATGCTATGTAGCTCTGGAGTGGAGAATAATGGATCCTACTTTTTCTCAGGGCATACTTTTCTTTTCTGTAGAGACTTGTTGACCACTGGCGGGATGTTGTTTAAAGCGTGAAGTTGACATCACTGGCTACACTGAGTCACAAGTCAAGTCAGGCTTTGATCAGTGATCCATGTTCTGCAAGCCTCCAGGTGACATATTTCTGACATGTTTATGGATGTGTGGCCACCTACAGTTTGAAAATCACACCTGCTTGGATGAGTTATGTCTTCTCCCTTTGTCTTCCAGTAACAAGTAAAATTACATGTTACACTAACTGCATTTAAAAGCTAACTTCTGAAATAAGCACATCCATCAAGATAACTGCTTTTTAAGACGTACCTGAAGACATAAGCTCCAAAGCTCACAAATGTCCCTCTTTCCTCCGCAACCCTCCTTCTTGTATGGCTCAGGTGCAGATTTCTGGAAAGGAATCAACTAATTAACTACCAAAAGCATTCCCATTGCTTCAGCTCCAACCAAATTTTTGTTTTTGAAGTGAGGAAGGGTAAAGCTGGCCATTCACTATACGATGTACAATGACTGTATGATCTTATTTAGATTTGCAAAGCCTTGCATTACATAGTTGTTGGTGGATCTAAATGAGATTGTACAATCAGAGTGTAAAGTGTGGCCAGCTTGTCTGTTAGGTTATTATTGATGTTTGTGAAATATTTCCTCTCACGTTTTGTTTGGTCACTGGGACAAGAATTCAACGGAATCTCTCTACAGGGAGTACAGGTGTAAATATTTTAGTCTAGTTAAGAAGACATAGAAATTCTCTAGGTTTTTTCATAACTGTCTGTGTTCACGTTGAGGATATCACCCAAACAGGACCTGAGACAGCAATAAAAATTTGACAAGGTTCCAACCATCCTTCAACCTATGCAAAACTTAAAGCACCACCACATTTACTTAACTAAGGGAATATTCTCTTGCATAGTAAACAACCTATCTGCCATTAGTAAATTAACCCCATTAAAAAAGCATGACAGACAGGCTTCAGCAATGGCTGCAACCATTCTTTCTCAGACCCAAGTTCCCTGTAAAGGACCAACAAGTAGGCTTTGGGAAGCTGGGGGTAAGCTTGACAATTAGAGAAAATATACAATATGTGGTAACCCTACCTGAATAACATTCTGTTTGTTCAAATACCGTCTATTAAAAATTATAGCCACTATTTATAAAAATTCTATTTTCAGAGTTTCATTTTTGGTTTTCCTAAAAGTGACAACAGTAGACCATAGTAGATGCAAGTAGTGAAGCACCACACCAATTTAAATAGTCCATATACAAATGTATTCCATTAGGATGAGGGGAACTCACATAAAGAAGCCAATTACTTGAATGTCCCCTGACCCTAATGGTATTAAAGTTGTATCTGGGCTAATTTATTTGGTGTGGCACTGCAATTCCTACATCTGCTGCATTCACTGTTGAGCCAGGGATACTGTGGAGCTCATTTGGATTGTGGAAGCTGCCTACCCATTAGCTAGCTCACACATAATTTAACTACTGTTGAATGGGGACCACTAAGATCCACCACACGGGTCCAACGCTTTCTTTCCACACTTCCAAATAACAGTGGACCATGGCTGCATAATTTGTGAAGTTACCACTTGTAGTTTCCATCAGTAGATGGGGTAACAATGCAGGAGCACAAATGAGAGACAGGGACAGAGCATTTAAAATATTAAAAATGACTTTTAAAATGTCATTAACTTGTTAAAGCTTACATGAGATTTTGGGTTTACATACTTACGATTTGCTTATAAATTCAGATGTCTATATCTCTGCATCTACTGTTGGCTTTAACTTATGGTTTGGAATAAAGGTAACATTTGCTTAAATATTCATCATGTGCTCAGTTTCAGTTGCCCACTTTTGGGTTAACTTTATCCTAATGGAAATCGAAACCTAACTCCAAACTATAGGTTATACTATCTTAGCAATAAATGCTATATTAGCACAGTGACAAATACTATCACATGCCTGTTTACAATGTGCCACGTTATAAGTGCTGAAAAATCTGCACAAAAATGAAGTCATCCAGTATTCTGTGAGTACTGACAGATCAATTTGTCGTCAGCCATTGTGATAAGGTTAACAAGATTTGCTATCGCAGTGGAGGAGCATGCGAACATTCCTTGCACTGAAATGCTGAAAGCTGCAAGTTAAAGGTTTTATTGCACTGGTTTAATACCTTTATTTACTGGATATGACTGATGGATTTAAGACATAAAAACTGGTATACATACAGATATTTTCTGCAGTTGGTTTTAAGATCTGTCTAACCGGTAGCACATGGGATCTTCTTTGCATTCCGTGAGGTTGTAGTAAAAACATAAATGATTTTATTTAAATATTAATAGCAGTCAATAGTAAAGTTACTTTTACTATGCTCACAATAGTAATTAACAGCCTGATGTAATTTGTTTCTTTTTATACCCATCATCTACATTTTTCATACGTTGAAATTGTAAAGAAAGGGACCTCTGTTGATTCACGTTTTTGGTCCAGTTTGGTGTGAATGTGCCCCTAAATACTGACTGCACATATCCATTCATACTGGCAGTGGCTCTACCCTCTTACCCTGAACTTAGCACAAGCAGAGACTTGGTATAAATATGTATCCTTATATGGATCAATATACCAACCAGGATTCAAAGAAAACTAAATCCAAATCCCCTATTTGGGTTTGTTAATTGCCTCCATATATAGAATAACATACAGGATTCCCTACCCAGAGCTTTTGGGTTTTGACTGGGAGATGCAATTTCAGTTGCAGTGCCATCTGCTGGTAAAATCTGCTAATGTGGCAATGTCATAAAAAACACAATTCTATAAAAGAACCATTGTAGCTAATCATTCTGCCCAACAGGTTGCTAAAGAAAAGCAATGCTATATAGAACATTAGAGAAGCAGAACTATATTCTCTCTCCAGTTCAGGCACTTCTTTGTCACACTCTCCCTGATCTCTCTTGGAAGTCTCACCTTTGTTTGCAGAACATTCTGTTAGCCATAATCCAATAGCTCTGCTCTGAGTTGAACGTCACTTCCCAGAAACCCTCACGTGGCAGTTGGTTCCATACAGAGAGAAGGTGATACACCAGCAGTATGCAGATGAGTACAGGGCCACTAAGGATGGGGCATCAAAATATCTATATATGAATTTTTAAGTAATTAATTTGAAATTGTAAACAAAATGAATAATTTACATGCGACTCTCTACTCAACTTGCGGATACAAATATGATTCTTGGGCTCCTTTGCAACACTGGTCTATTTCTTTTTTTTTAAATGCAGTTAGGTGTATCCCAAAAAAACGAAAAAGTTGTTACTCTTCCAAGATGACTCACGGTTCTGAAGTCCAACAAAGTCTAGTAGAATTTAATATGCCATGACCTTTCCTCTCACTGGAAAGGGATTAGCTTTTGGTTGGGACTAGCCCAAACCGAACTTTCCATGTGTTATAAAATCTAAAATTGGCGTTAATTTTTATTCTATTAGATGGAGGCTAAATTAAAAGTTCAAAGTCGGCTCTGTTCTGTTATTTCATAATTGACTAAACAGACAAAACCAGCAAGTTCAATTGGCTGCTATGCTAGTCCAGAGAGAAAACCATGCTTATATAGCACATTGGTACAAAGGACAATTAAAAACATCCAAAGTGCAAATATCTTTAGTAACCAATCACTCTTCATATTTTATCAAGTCAGCACAGAATTAGTTCAGGTTAGTTCTCATTGGTTAATGTGCATACTGTAGTTCATAGCTCCTTGCCTTGTATTAATTAGAACAGAGACCAGTAAGAACAGCAGGCACCAATACCTAAAATAAAAAGGTTCCAAAAGTTATTTAATTTGAAAGATCTATTAAAATGTACATAGTACATGTGCATTCCATTACAGCTGTGCAGAAAATTATATAGTTGACATTTTGGTAACCTTGATACAGTATACAGCCTACTATTTTATGGTAGTCGCTTTACAAGGTAAAAATAGAGAGCCAAATCATACTTTGTAGATGTCTTCCAATGGATTATCATACAGGAAAATATTGCTCCCCACCTTATCACCTTCATCTGATGTTCTAGTGCTTTTTTGTTCTGAAAAGCAAAATTACCTTTAACATATTAAGTTAATATTATTAACCTATTACAGACCTAAAAGATTTGCATAATGTCCTTAAAGTGTATGTATAGCCAAAGCGTTTTTTTTAGTTTTGGATAGAGTATGGAAGAGTTGAAACTCCTGCCAGTTAATTTTTTGCTGCCTGTGTACCATTGTGGAAATTTCCTTCCTTTCCCTGTCCCAGAGATGCAACAGGAAGTTAGAAGTGAATTAATCTCACTTTGGAAGGTTTCTTCATAGACAGTTGTCCCTGATATAAATGCCCCAATTGGAAGATTTGCTCATACCTCTTGCCTGGGGGCAACTCTAAAATTTCGGATTTTCCCTCAATTGTATTCTTGGTGACATGGGTGACCAGTACAAAAAGAGGGGTCAATCTCCCCAATGGGGACACAGACAGCATAAAACTTGACAGGGAATCTAACCCTTTCACACTCTATCTAAAACATATAAAAAGGTTTTACCTAGAGATGTGCCATAGAATAGAACATTCTTCCAAGGTATACTGAAATCAAGATTGGATTTACCATTATGCAAAATAAGCACCAAGGACACCAAGGGAAGGGGGCATCACAGATTTTTTTCTCTAACTATTATGCCATTAAAGGTTAAGTGCCCTTTAAAACAAAGTGCACTTATCCTTTTTGCCCATTTGCCCTGAGCTAACCTATCCCACCCTTCCACAGATGTGTACTTACAGAGATCCAACTGTGGCAGCCGCTGTTGTTTGTTCACATTCAGCAGTGTAAGTCCTCCCTCTCCTGGCCACGCAGGCACATTACAACACTATAGACCAAATGTGTTGTCAGTTAAACAATGGAGGGGTCGAGGTGGCTACCATTGTTGGGCTGTGCTTAGGGCACCAGTTGCCCTTAACCTGGTCCTGACTCAAGTAAAACGTTTTTTCTTCTTAGAAATCGCCTCTGACCGCAGGTTTCTCTGCCCCAGCCACATATTTGCACAAATTTAGACTACATGGGTAGGCTGCAGAAAAGGCAAAATGTCCCCTTCGTCTGACCTGTAGACTGCCTCCTGCATTACAATTCCCATCAGCCCTCGAACCTGCCTTCAATGACCTTAGAATGAAGGTTGTAGCTGTGCCCCCTCCCCCCCCCGACATCCACCTGGCCTCCTGCCATAGGATGCCTTGTGGATGATCTGCCTCTAGCACAGGGTGCTGGCTTGTGCCTTAAAACCAATTAGAGCACTAAAATACCTGTCATATGGTAAGGCCTTCCTCTGGCTTAAACAATTGTACTGCCCCCCTATTTACAGCTTTAAGCTACAGCCGAGGGTGTGTGGTATAGACACCAATCAGAGCAGATGGGAGCCCGTACCGCATGAGTATTTTACTCTTTTCATTTGGGTTTTTGTAGGTTTTAGGCAGCATCCTAGACAAGCCAATCTAAAGTATTTTTGTTTTCTTTAGTTCCATCTGTGAAGAATGCCGTTTATGGAAATGTGTAATTTATGTTTAGTACCCCTATAAAGAAGATCTCCAGTCTAAACAAACATTTTCCTGTCATTTGTAAAGAACTGTTTATGACATGCTGAAAATGGATTTTTCCACATGTGCCTTTCACATGTTCTTTTAACTAAAGCAAACTAGTTTATGCTATGTGTTTTTTTTATTACAATGTTATTTATTTAAATCTGTTTCTGCAATATTTAAAAAAAATAAAGGGAAACAGTAGAGTTACAATACAATTAAATAAAACATTGTTAGGAGGGCCCTGCTTGTGAGAGCTTACAATCTAAAAGGCAATATCCAGTACAAAACCGATGGTGGTAGAAGTTCAAGATAGAAACCATACCTCTTAAAACCCAAGGTAGATTCCAGTCAAGAGTAAACATGACTCTAATACAGGGTGCATAGCCTACCTGTCCAGTTCTTCATCAAGGCATAGCTGTATTGTACCAGTGTGAGAACAAGCAGCAGGCATGCATTTAGTGTTGGATTTGGTAAATAGAACTTGTATACAATTAATGACAAATATGCATAAAACATCTTATAAGTTAGTAAAATTATCATAATCACTATAGTTTCTCTTGAAGAGAGGGAGGTTAAAGAGTCAAAGAAAAAAATATATATTTGAACATAACATGTCTCCAGGAAGCGCAGGACCTCACAACAACTGAATCTTTTAAAAAATGCCTCCTCCAATGATTGCGGATCCACCGCATAAGACTGGGGTGGGTGGCGGGGAGTGCAGATTGATCCGGTCCCGTCCCCTCACCCCCAGGCTCATGCGGTAGTTACCCTGCTGGCAGCACCCACCCATGATGCAGCGCCTGGGACACATGCCTCCCCTGCCCCCCCCCTAGTTTTGGCCATGGGTGCAACCATATTTACAGCAATTCAGAATGGCACAGGCTATAGAAGACTACACATCACAGCAATACTTTATACCAGGGCTCAAAATTTCCACACGCCAGCTCGCATTTGGCAAGTAAAAATAAGGTGAGGGCGAGTGGAAATTTGGGTCTCCAAGTACCGGTCCGCAGACCAACCCCGGCCCGTGAGGCGGTACTATGTGGCCCACAGCCAGCTGACATGTCAGGCACACGGTCGCAGACCGCGTACCTGAGTTGCGGGAGCAGCTCCACGGTCTGCATCTGTGTCGGATGCAGACCACAGAGCAGCTCCTGTCAGCTCTGGCTTCCTTCGGCCGGAGCTCTGACAGTTTTGAGCTCTGGCCGAAAGAAAGGCTGTATGTTAGAAGCATCGATCCCTGGCTATCTGGGGGTGATTTGTGAGGTCTGCTGCAGACCTCACTAATCATTTACAAATAAACCAGGGATCAATCCTGCTCACAGCCTCGTCCTCCCTGCAAAGACGTGAACAGGTGAGGGGGCTGGGGGGGATTATTATATTTGTTCAGGGGTGGGGGGGGTGTAACGTTGTTGAGCAGTGTACGACCTTACAGTAGGAGGGGTCGCACGCTGCCCATACACCCACCATTATCGTACGATAATCGGCAGGTGTATGGGCACCTTGTATGTATATATTAGGCCCCATTCACACCTACAGTATATTTCAGGTGTGGTTAGAGATTCCTGTGTCAGGAACTTGCGTTTTCCTGCAGCAGAAATCCCTAATCTGCCGTTTACAACGGCAACTATCATAAGATAAGAATTATCATAAGATTATTTAAGAGGGTGTGTTTAGGGGCGGAGTTAAGGCCGGGGCAGGGTTAAGGCCGTGACACACTGCACGCGAAGTAGCGCGGAGCGGTGGCGTGCTGACTTTGCGAGCAGTGTGTCATGTCATTTTCTCCTGGGCACCCCAGCTGGCGAGAGCTCGCGGAGCTGAGCGTGCCAAGATGAACAATTTCAACTTCAGCCAATCGGCTCGCACGTATAAACCGGTGCGACGGGATGATACGTCTGGCCGGTTGTTAAGCACGTACCGATTGGCTGAAGGTGCAGTCAATCATCCGACTACACTCAGCTCACACACTGCACGCAAAGCTCCGTGCCGGATAGCTTTGCTTCGCTCTGCACGGCTTCGGCCTTAAGAGTTAGGTGGGGAAACTGGTGGCTAGTGACTCTTAAGGCCTGGCTAGTAGCTCAGGACTTGAAATTTTGAGCCCTGCTTTATACGATAATAGCATTGCTGTGTAAAGTACTGCTGAGATTTGTAGTCCTCTATAGAGGGTGCCATTCTGCATTGCTGCAATGCAGAATGGCACCTGCTATAGAGCACTACACATACCAGCAGTACTGTATTCAACATCAGTTAGGCTACAAATAATAATGATTTTAATGAATTATTTACCCTTACCCCTTCTGGCTGGTCTTCTGTCTTCAACTGTTTCCTGGTGTCTGTGTGCTCAATCTGCTGCTTGCTGGGTCCTCACAGCAGGCCGAGGCCCCATGATGTGCCTGCAGGCCTCTTCTTCATTCCCCATCTCCCTCCTCACTCAGGAGATGGTGGCCAGTAGGCCCCATCACCTCTGCGCCGGGTTCATACATTAAAAAAAAAAAATAAGACCTATCCCGAAAATAAGACCTAGTGTGTTTTTTTGAGCCAAAAAAATATAAGACAGTGTCTTATTTTCGGGGAAACACGGTAGTTGTAATGTCTTCAGCATAACCTTGTGAGTAGATGATGGGACCTACTTATCACTGCTCCAAGGAGGGCTTCTACTGTTCCATTGGAGTCTGTCCAAATATGATTGGTAGTGGAAAGAAGAGGGAATAGCTCAGGACTAGACTTAGTAGAACTCTGATGGGGAGAGTGGGGTCCCTTGTTCTTCAGGGTGACATATATCATTGTTAGAACATATGTCATTACATAGTTGTAATAGGCTTACCGGGTCACGGACCTCCGGTGATTCCCGACGGCGTACTGCGCAGGCGCGCCGCAGAGCCCCGGGCAGAGTCAGGGGTTTGGATTGGGCAAGCGCACCTCGGGTCTCCTTCCTCTCCCAGTTGACAGGCGATTACCGCAAGACGCATGAACCACTTGCGCAGCTGCTAGGTGTTCTACCAGCTCCTGAATAGTTATACCTGCATTGCAAATTTACCTTATACTACTTGGCTGTTACTATTGCCTGTTTGGTGTTGCTGAACTCAGTTTCCACCAAAAATTATTGGTTGGTTACAGACACAGTTAAATCCTGTGGTAAATTGCTACCACGCTCAGTTGTTAGCAGGTCAATCATTAGTCGCCAAACCTGTGGGTACACCTGGGGTATGATGTGAAGCAGCTCCCTCCTCACCTTATGCAAATACAGGGTACTGAGGGAAAGCTGCATAACTGATCCCCATGCACACCTCCGCAGTTGAGATCCGGTATTCTACCACGTAGGGCAGGACGTTACAATAGTTGGGAGTAACTCATAGCATGTCTTTCAAGTGGTATTTTTTGCATTTTCCTGGTACTATAGTATCTGTTCTGTCCTTGCTACACGTTACCCTGTGGCCTGTGTATAGCTCGACATGCAGCTAAACCCTCCTATTCTGCAATAAGCCAGACTGGATGAAATCTTAAAGCTTTATTAACAAAACAGGGTGTGTGAAACTGGTGAAAAAGAACATACGAAGAGAACATCCAATCAGCATATGAAACATGTAAATACAGTAACAGCTTACAAATATAAAGTGAAACAAGTCTGTCCCTACCAGCGATGCTGCCTAGTGTAATTTTGGTGTTTTTCTCCAGACATGCTGCTGATGATGGCACTGGATCCTCCTCTCCTTGGTTCCAAGATAGAGTCTGGGTCCCAGAGTGCCCCATTTTCTTCATCTTGTTGCTGTGAACTTATCATCGAAAAAGTTTGCTCTATAGTAAATAGAGATATATGCTCTACAGCACCATCTTGTAGCCAATTTTGAGATGGCAGTTAGGTAAGTAAATAAATTATTCGCATGTGAAGCAGAACATTATCACTGACTGCATGGTATTCTTGATTAAATGGCTGCATGGACAAAGCAAACAGGTTAACTTTAATGTCCACTTCCCTCCAGCACAAACCAATCTGTGAGTTCACTAGTCTATTACTTTTCATTTCACTGATTAGTCACAAACTGGGGGTGGGATAAGACCTGAAAGTGTTATTGATCTGCAGCAGAGAAAAATCAGGTCTTCTGCCTTGCCTTGTAAAACAGCACTACTATAAGTCCTATAGATTGTAAGCCTGCATGGGCAGGGCCCTCCTTAACATCTTGTCTTCAATTGTATTGTAATTGTAATGCCCTCCTTACATTGTAAAGCGTTGCACAAACTGCTGGCACTATAAAAATCCTGTATACTAATAATAATAATAATTTTAGCTTTGTATTTACCTGCTTGCCTAAAGTTTATCTTTAAAGTAAACCTGTTGCAACAGGTTCACTTTAAAGATGTGGCTTACGGTGGGTGGATTTGGATGGGGGTGCAATCCTCTACAGCTCATCCCAACACTAACAGCTCACTTTATTGGTGACTCACAGGATATTGCTCATTAAGTGGGGACCAAAAATAAAGTGTGCCTATTGAAAACACATTCAATAAGTAGTTAGGGTAAATTTAGAGCAGTCACTTCCACGATTCACTGAGATTTTAACAACACCAACGAACCTGTCTCCTTTAAGCACACAAATGATCACTCACTGTGCCGATGCTTTATTTTCTTTGAAAGTTAAATAATGTTTTGCTGTTTTGCTGTCGACAAGCCAAAAGGAAGTCACCATACTTGTAGTCTGCACTTTGTGACACCCTGAGAGATAATTGAAAAGCTTCCATAATGGAGGAAATGTTTTGTAGAGCAGCACAGAAAGGTGACAATTACTGCACACATGGGAATGGGAGACATTCTGGGTAATGGTTCAGAAGACATATACTGTAATTTTTTCTTTCCGCAGTGAGACAGTTTGAAGGCAGCAGGGCCTGACCTTGCTGCGGCTAAGTGAAGATAAAATGTTTCAATGTCATACAGTGGCAGGCCATCATTTTATGTCTTCTGCTCTGATAGGATCTTTTTTGAAGGGAAGTATCCGTCTTGGAAAAACATTGCCTTTTTTTTTTTGGTATAATGGATTTGTCATGGCATAGTCGTAAATATTTCTAATTTGGATCTGTCAAGAGAGATGGTAGTTGCAAGAGGTCATAAAGGAGTTTAACAACAAAAACTTCATTAGACAGAGTCAGTGGAGGAAGAATTTGCTAATTAGCACAATTGGAAAGTGATTTTATTTTGTTCAAACATACAAGCTCTGATATGTAGGAGAAGAAGAGAGGCACTTGTTGAGAGTATTTTTACCCAGGACGTTCAGAGATTAAAGGCCAGGGATGAGTGATTTGGCCTGGGATCAATTCACGCATCGTTTCTCAAACCCATAGTAAAGTCCAAAAATTGCAAACTTTAATCCAAACCTTATTGAAGTGTATGGGGGCAATCCTGAAAATAAATTCTGACCATTTTCAAGGCTAATAGGCAAAGGATTGTCAAACAAAGGGCATGGGGAGCTAGGCACTTCCATTACAAAACAAAATAAAACAGTAAAGTGGATAGAAACAGAGGGTCACAGGCATCCTCAGGAAGCAAGATGGAGGCACAGGGAATACGGCAGCTAGTGACTGCCACCTTGCTCGAATGCTGAGCAACAGGTTCACAAGCCCTTCAAGACAGATGCTGAGAATTGATTGGCTGCAACACCTGCAGCCTGCAATTAGGTGAAAGCTGAGAATATCATACAAAGGGACGAACATGGCTTTGAATCAAGGCACAGGTAAGTGTGACAATGTGGGGTACTAAAAGTGCTTGAAAACTTTGTATGAATCAGTACATTATTTGTTGGCATTTTCAGTGAAAAAAAATACACGGTTAAAGTTGACTTATTTTATTTTTTTCATTAAAAGCTGACGGGTGTCTCTCCTGTACAAAATGTGGCCAAGTGAAAGTGCTTAAATGCTATCTATGAAGTCAGTACAATATATACCTTTTTCTGCCTTTTTTCTGGGAAATAGAACACTGTAAAGTTTTTTTTTTTTAATTAAAGCTCAGTGGTGTCTTCCATTTGAAATGCAGCCTACTAAAAGTATGCTGTGTATGAAGTCAGTATAATATATTACTACCTTTTTTCAGCGGAATAAATACACTGTAATGTTATTTTTTGTTAAATGCTGACTGGTGTCTCTTCTTTTCGGCCTACTAAATGTGCTTAAATACTCTGTATAGAGGTCCTGGAATATTTCTGGATATACTGAATATTACACTCCAATTTGTTTTTTCCATGATTAAAAATTGCCTTAAAGGAGAACTATGAGGTGAGTGCTTTTCACTCACCTCATAGTTCTAGCTGACCTGTGACAATGAGACTGTCACAGGTCGGCTCAGTAGATCAGGAAGTGAGCGAACACATACCGGCGTTCGCTCACCTCTCGATCCTGTCACAGCTCTCTGCCGTGACATGGGAGGCGCTGGATTCCCACCTCCCTGCTCCGATCCGCCAGCGCTGACTGGCGGATCGGACGGGGGCGGGTACAGCTGGCTCTGCCTCTAGATAGGCAGAGCCAGCTGTCACTCACGCAGCTGGGCAGATCCAGAAATAATTGTCGGGATCCGCTTCAGCTGCGGCGTCTAAGTATACCGCGAGCTACTGTACTGTGGCGTCTCAGTATACCGCGAACTATAGCTCGCGGTATACTGAGCTTAAGGTGACGGGAGGACGCTAGTTTGTGTCCTCCCGTTACCCTAAGGAGAACTATGGGGAAAAGCCTTAACCCCATAGTTCTCCTTTAACTCTTGCTCTTACATTATGCCCAATCAACCTGCTTACATACACACCAGCCACTGTATTATACTGTATGTGTGGCTATTGTTTCTGAAATATGGCAGTCTTTTTATTTCAGATATAAAAACTGCCTGAAATGTGGGGTTGTGGTTAAAAAATATTTTTGAGGACTTTTTGTGGACATTTATTAAACTTTAGATACAAACAGAAGGATTCTGCTAAACGAGGATCACAAGTAATTGCATAAACTATTTTGACACAATTGGTGCAAGGTCATGGTCTTTAGTTAAAAAATTTTAAGAGTAAACTTTCTTATTGATTTTAAATTTGTTGTGCCTGCTGCTTTCACTAGTCATTTCTGTCCTGTTCTTTTTTATTTTTAACCACCTGCTGCCGGCCGTTGTAATTAAACGGCTGGACAGCGGCTTCTTGAATGCGGGTGGGCGTTTTTAAACGTCCCATCCCGCCCCGCTCGTGTCCGCCGCTAAGCGGCACGCACGAACGGGAAATCGGCTTTGAATGTAAACAGCCAGCAATGGCTGTTTACATACAAGCGGTCAGGCGTCTGTAGAGAAGCTTCATCAGCTTCTCTGGGGGTCCCTAGGTGACATTAGGGGTCTTAAAGACCCCTGATCTCTCCATAAAGAGGACCTTTCACTGCAAATTGGCTATCACATAGGAAGCTTGTTTGCTCCTTATGTGATAGCAATAAAGTTAAGTGGAAAAAAAAGGTTTAAAAAAAGTTACAAAAAAAAATTAAAAGTCACATCTCAAAGCAATAAAAAAAATGTAAAAAAAAATTAAAGTCCCCCGCCCCCACATGCACACGCAAACATGCGTCGAGTCTACGTGCTACATGCTACGTGCTAAAAAACGACGATTACATCCATTGCGCCGCACATGTTACATATCGCCGCGAACGTCGGAGTGAGAGCAATAATTCTAGGGCCATCAATCACTGATAACACTAAACTGATGAGCGGTAAAAGCTTTTAAAGCATCGGCTATGGTCAATTTTGGGTATTGTAGTTTTTTGCGATTTAGCGGGTGCGCGCAATTTTAAAGCTTGACATATTTGGTGTCTATTTACCCGACGTGACCCTGTCTTTTATATTTTATATAAGAATTGGGTAATAATAAATGTTTTATAACATAACGTAGGGAGAACAGGTTTTTAAAAAAAATTTCGGTACTTTTTTCATTATATAGTTAAAAAAAAAAAAAACCCCGTAGTGGTGATTAAATACCACCAAAAGAAAGCTCTATCTGTCCCCAAAAGATTGTATAAAATTCATTTCAGTACAGCGTTGCATGACGGAATAAATGTCAGTCAAAGTACCGCATTGCTGAATACTGAAAAATGGACTGGATAGGAAGGGGGTATAAACACCCCGGTCACCTAGTGGTTAAATGAATCAAATTTGGACGCTTCTGATGTATTTAAGCAACTGGTGAATGTAAAATGTGATGCCGGAATACAGTGTTGCTGACAATGTCTGTGAGAATCGTACACTTCCATAACATCCCATACAGCTGCTAAGTATTTAAGAGAAAGGATCTGTGTCGCCTTTAGGCTGGGTTTACACCTTGGCGTTTTTCAGCGCTGTTCGAAGCGCTGAAAAATGCTCAAACAGTGAAATCCCATACTTCCCTGTGGGGATGGTTCCCACCTGGGCGTATTTCAGCCCGTGGGAACGCGCTGAAAAACGCCCTACGCTCAAACAAGTACAGGAGCTTATTTGGGGCATTTCCATTGGTATTCCCGAGTGTGGCTCAGGTGAAAGCCACACTCGGCGGACCGTCCAATCACGACGGGGCGGCCCGAGGCTCCGCCCCCCGGCTCCGTAGTTTGCGGCCGGCGGACACCTTACACCGGAGCCCGCAACTTCCAACAAGGTCACCGCTGCCGCCCTCTGCGCTCTGCCGCCCCGAGGCCGGGCCTCGGTGGCCTTGTGGGAAACCAGGGCCTGTTTGTAGCGCGTTCATACGGCCTGTAATACGCCCAGGTGTAAACCATACCCATAGGAAATAATGGGATTTCGGTGTTTGAGCGTTTTGCAGAGCGTTGGAACGCGCTACAAAATGCCTAGGTGTAAACCGGGCCTAAGGGTTCATGTCCAGGGCCACTATCATAGCATTAGAAAAAAGGACAAATTCTGAACACAACATTGAGGAAAAAAAAGCATTTTTATTGTAAAACTGACCACAAACATTTCCAGGTTTGAATCTAAAATCCTAGGACTGTCCCTGCAATTGGCAATGGTGCTCATCACTCTCTCTAGGTCTGGCAGGTGGGTTCTTTTATAACACTCTCTCTCTTCAACACTTCACTTGACAATTCCTAGCTGTGTCACTTTTTATAGACTGCAGACTGCAAATGGCTTAAGTAAATTTGAACAATGTGGAGTGTAAACACCTCCATTTACACATTAAAGTATGAGAAAAAGGAAAATAGCTTTGTTCTGGGGAAGAAAGCAAACAAAACACTGTCAGCACAATCAATTAGTCACATTCGGCTGTACAGATGACACATTCTTCCCTCGTGTGCAAGCTGTACTTTCGAATTTTACACAGTTTATGTCATATTTTAAGTGCCCATGAAGAATTTATCGGTTTTTATTGCCCACATTCCTTTTGTTAAAAAACAGTTTCGCCTTTGAAGGAAAGAGCGTTGATAAATACCATTAAAGTAATTTGTTTATTTCATTATTTTTTTATATGTAAGTGTTTTTATATTTTCAATATTATTGTTTATCATTACTTTATTATTTATTTATTTATTTTTTTATCAAAGAGAGGCTGAATTATTTGCAAAAGGTACAGTATATTTTGCCTGGATAAAGTAGCACCACCCTATGGCCAAAACATGATGGATGCCAATGTTGTGTTATGTAAAGTGGTGATTCTTGCACCCTTATTATTAATATTATTATTATTATTAATAATATTATTATTCAGAATTTATATAGTGCCAACAGTTTGCGCAGTGCTATACAATATAATGAGGACATTACAGTTACAATACAAAGCAAGACAAGATGGTAACGAGGGCCTTGCCTGCGAGAGCTCTGAAAGCTAGGGTAACCCTGGTGTAAGTTACCTAATTTTTAGAACTCCATGATGGGGGGACAGTTACCCCCAGTGCCTTTAATTGTTCATAAATGTTTTTTTAATCTATGCACTAAACATACATATTGCTAAACATTTTTACTACTTATGGTTTATCTAATTCAAAACTGATTGTGGTTTTTTTTATAAGAAAGTGAAGTAGTCAATTGGGTATGCATTCGCTATATTATGGCCATACCTTTGTGAACACAGACCAGTAGCCCTAAATATCTATAAAGCCAAAGAACACCAAAACAGTATACATACGGTCATATATATCAATGATGTCCAGGGGTTTGCAGTTTATGGTGCTTTTATTGCTACAGCATACAAAGATTTTTATATGATTTTGTGCTTACATTCTTGTGATAACAGTTTGGGGAAGGTCCTTTATGTTCCAGCATGACTGTGCTCCTGTGCACAAAAAACTATATTTGACCTGCTGGCTTCTCATCTCTGCAAAACTGAAATATCCTTTTAGTGCTCTCACCTCTGCCCTTTTCCACTGCCATTAAGAAGCTTGGCGAGGGAGTGTCACTTTTCCTACTACATACCCCATAATGCAAAACACATATTCTCAAGTAATAGAATATGTCATTATAGAAGGTACCGTAAGGAGTACTTTCTGCTTTTTAGGAAAGACTAAGGGCTCATGTCGATGGGTGTTGTTCTCCTCCATTCAACATGCGTTTGGATGGCACGTCAAACGTGGGTTAGCAAAATCCCATTGATTTTAATTGAACAGTACAGATGGCAGTTTAAAGGAGAACTATGAGATGAGAGATTTCCACTCACCTCATAGTTCTAGCCGACCTGTGACAATGAGACTGTCACAGGTCAGCTCAGTAGATCGAGAGGTGAGTGAACAGATACCGGCGTTCGCTCACCTCTCAATCCTGTCACGGCTTTCTGCCGTGACAGGGGAGGGGCTGGATTCCCCCCGCTCCAATCCGCCAGCGCTGACTGGTGGAACGGACGGGGGGGGGCGGGTACAGCTGGCTCTGCCTCTAGATAGGCAGAGCCAGCTGTCACTCACGCAGCTGGGCGGATCTCGACATCGATGTTGGGATCCGCTCCGGCTGCGGCGTCTCAGTATATCGCGAGCTGTAGCTCGCGGTATACTGAGCTTAGGGTAACGGGAGGACGCTAGTTTGTTTCCTCCCGTTACCCTAAGGAGAACTATGGGGAAAAGCCTTGACCCCATAGTTCTCCTTTAAATGCTAAATTTGACCTGCTTTGTACTGCATGTTTGTAGCTGCAGAATGTCCTATGTATGTGCATTTGATCTGCAGGTCAAACGCAGTCTTTCCATGTCAAACCCTGCATTTTCCATTTGAACGGAGCTGCATGCTGTAGAAGGGAGAGGTTAGGGGGAAAGAGACATTACCTCAAAGCCTTTAATTTGGCCATGGATGAGCTAATATCTCGCCCAGAGCAATGGCTGATTTGGTACTATCTTGTCCTATATTTGTCACTATCTTCTCCCATACCAAGCATGCATCCTTGTGACACATACACTGCAAAAGTTTGTTCTAGATGGTCAATGCCATGTTCAGGAGAACCATTAAATTAAGTTGCATGCATTGCGATTTTAGTGGGCTTTTATGATTCAAACAAATTTATGTAGGGAATGTGAGTCAACCAGCGACATTTTTGCCAAATTTGGGCCTAGTCAGTAAGGCACTGAAAAATGTGCAAAGAGGTGACAGTGTCATGTTTATGGAACCACATCATTATAACCAGAGGAACATCCAAATGGGCAAGTTAGAAAACCTCCCTTTCACAATCAGCACTGCAGCATCTGTCAGTGCTGCCCATCTATACTATCTACCCATTGCATTGCAAAGAAAAATATCCAACTTAACTAAGCTATCATATTTGTCTGTGGGCAACTTCCCTTAGACATCTATGAGAACATTTAACATGTTTCCACGCAGTGGCATCACAAGGAAGGTGGCGGGTGACACCATGAGAGGGGGTAACACCAAAAAGACTGGTGTCACCCCCTCTGAAAAGTCGGGGACTCAGTCATGGACCGAGATCCTGACGGCTGCACAAGAGAGGAGGGGACCTGGCAGCATACCTTATCCCACCGGATAAATGTCCCCTCCTCTCCTTGCCGCCATCCATCATAAAGATGGCCGGCAAGTAAAAAGCACATGATATGTACACACAGTGACGTGAGCGCCGGGTGCCACCCAGCCTGATAATGCCCATGCTTCCAAGGGATGTCCCCATGGTGTCTCTATCACTTGTTTCTGTTTCAATTTATCTTACACTGAAATTATTTATAAAACCTCATCAAATAAAACTTGTCTTAGGCAGCTCACAGTGACCAGCTGTCCTAGCAGCAAGACAATGGAAGTTTTAATCTGACCAACTGTTATAAGTGAAATACTTTTCCCTCCTCTTTCATACGGCTTGTGTTGTGACAATTGGGTTGGCAGAAGAGGAGGCCACATGAGCCGGTCCAGGGTGTCAATTTCACAAGCTATACAGGAAAAAGGCAGGAGAGAAAACATGTGGATAGGACAACAGCGGTGGCCACGATTGTATTACCTCAAACCAACTTTGTGTAAGCCTAAGTTCCCAAAGTGTCATATTTTAGTATCTCACTTTTGGCCAAGGTTATTCAACCCTTGTTCTATAGTCCACCGCTCCCAGCATGGTCTGGAGTCCAAACATGAAGCAATATGTTAAACATGTAAATATCTGACATTATTCTCACAGACTGTGCTAACATTGTGTCAGAAAGGCACATGTACATACATCTCATAAACATTGCACAAGGCTCCAGAAATTCAGAAACACCCACCAGGTGTGCTGCCTGCACGATAAGTCATATCAAAGTCATCAGACATTAATGTCCTAGGAGAACAGAAAAACAATTTCTTAATGTTTTCCAGAGTATCTCCCTCACAGCTTCAAACAGATTCCTCTGGAGATGAAAGTGACTGTGCAGGAAGTGAAGAAGGCAGGTCTGAATTCTATAGGAAAGAATGAGATGCAGTGTCAGGATGGCGTATACAGTTACAGTACAGCCAATAATACAGATCATATTTTAAAAGGAATCTGCCACATATGAAGCAAGGCCAGAACATTATAGAAAAAAGTTAAAACAATGCAGCATTCACCTTTGCTTTTTAGAATACAGGTTGGCACTATGATCCAGGGATGCCGGGCAAAAGGTACCGTGCCTGATGAACCAGCTGAAATTTGTACCTTGTGTTCCCGACTTTAGGCATTAGAGCTACAAAAGTGTCAATAGGACCTTAGAGTCTTTGTCCTATGCTCCTCAGCATCACCTAGTGACGGTAGTACCATGCAAATGGCTATATGCTTGGCAGAAGGTTAATAAAGCAGCCCTTATTTATCGAATGCTGTTCTCCTTGAAGCTCAAACCATTCTTAATACTTCATCAGGGAAGTCTAGAGCAGCGTTTCTCAACCTTTTTTCAGTCGCAGCACCCTTTAAAAGTATACACAATCTCAAGGCACCCCAGTCTCAAATATAGAAAATTTAAATATAAAAAAATGATGTGTGATTCTCCCCAAAATCTGTACCAGACTCTTAACCTAGATAGGCATCTGGTATGGATTTTAAGGGGGTACCCCACAAAAAAAGGATTCCCCCTGTCACATCAGAAGCCACCCCCCTTGATTTCAGGAGTCCTCTTCACTTCAGAGTCCCCCTTTCACATCAGAGCACCCCCACTTTTACAAAAGACTTCCCCCCTTTCACATCAGAGCACCCTCAACCGGCCCACCTGCACCATGGAAATGCATGACGCTGAGTGAATATGTGATGGCATCCCTAAGGAAGGCAGTTAAGAAAGGGCAGTCTACAGGATGAGCTGTGGCAAGGAGACCACTTATCTATTTTGACTTCCAGGCACCCTCTGTGTTTCCTTGTCAGTTTTGGCCCCAGTGCAGCAGCAAAGACTGTAACGCCTCTATGCCCACTGGGTATTATCATGGGAAAAGCTTGTTATCTTCAGTATAAAACCACAAAACAAAGTAAACTGATACGTGTGAGCGATGAAGTAGTGCCTGATGGGTGAGCTGAATTAAATGGGAAAATATGCTTTGAACTAAAAATAAAAAAATTGCCCAATAAAAATCAAAATGTAATACTGCAGCTGTGTCAAAAGTACACGCTGACTAGAATTACTGGCAACTCTCCTCCAAGTTATTTAGTCATTTCACAAAAAAAGAAGTCTTTGCTAATGACTTTATTTCCTTCCTGGAACTCTGGGAAAATCTTTGAAGCTGATTTATAAGGTTTAAGATGGAAAAAATGCTGCATCCATTCCAGGGAAATCCGTTCACTCCCTAAGCCCGCTGACATGCCCTTCTTGCAAGGCTGATCCTATTCCCATGCCTGGCCACTTATACGTGCTCAATCATTGTGACAAATCATAGGCATACACAATCAGAGATTTAAGGAGAACTTTAACTTCAATCTTAATGAGTAACAGGCAACAAAATAAAAGTCTCTGCCCTTGAATGGGAAATGTTTACAGCTTCTCTCCAGGCAAATAATAGTCGTTTGGCTTGGTGAATTGAGCCTATTGCCTATCCATTCCAGGCTCAGCCAATGACTGGAAGAGAGCTGTCTACAAGGAGTCAGAAAGGGCTCTAGACCAGAACCCAGATGACATGGTAATAAAGAACACTCCAACGAAAGCCGATCTGGGTTGTCCAAAGATCAAAGGTAAGCTTTGCTCAGTCATACATATTGTGTATTTAAACTCACTATAGGGTACAGCCACCGTACAAAGACAAGATTCCTCTGAATGGCTCCCAGGTTTGGATCTGTTACACTTTGCAGGTAAAGAAGAAGTTGCACAGCAGGGGATCATTTGACAAGAGGCTTCAATTCCTGAATATGGATGTAGACAAAATGATGTAAAACTCAAATGAAAGGTAAACTCAGTGACTGATCTAATTTTGCTTAATTCCAGTGTTTCCTGGATAACTGACAACTCACTAATAGGTAGGTTGAAGTATATGTACACCCAATCACTAAACTCTCATATAAGCTTTAACATGTCAATGTCATTTTAAAAGTTATTTTCAATATTTTTTCTAATAATTTTTTTATAATTTTTTATATTTTTTCTAATAATTCCTAGTAAACCTCCCATGAAGTTCCCTGTTCAGGCACTTCCTGTTATAGAGTTAGAGAGCGACAACATAGTTCTTTTTTCCAAAGTGTGCTCCTGTGTTGTCACGTGAGCTTTTAATGAACACTATACTGTTTCAGTGACACTAAATTCAGGAGTTAAATCTTAAAAATGCATTCAAGTACCCTAACTATTCACAAAAATCAAAAATGTACCTTATTTGTGTATCACTCGGCTGTAGATCCTCAAATCATCTCTGAATTTGTGCTGACACTGTCCTTCCTTCTGGAGGGTGGCTACTTTTGTTCCCCATGGTCCCAGTGTGTGTTGTAAAGTAGCTGCCGCTCTAAGCTATCTCCCGTAATGGACTACACTCTCATTACAAATTTGTAAACTAAACGTGAGATTGTAGTCCATCACTGGAGTTAGCTTGGAGCAGTGGCTACTTTACAAAACACTGGGACCATAGGGAACACAAGTAGCCACCCTCCAGAAGGAAGGACAGTGTCAGCATGATTTCAGAGATGATTTGAGGATATATGGCTGAGTGATACACAAATAAGATACATTTATGTTATTAGTTAAGGTACTTGAATGTATTTTTAAGATTTAACTCCTGAGTTTAGTGTCACTTTAGCCAGGCATGGTCCACTGTTGTCACTCAGCATCAGCCCTAAGAAATGCCTTTATTAAAGCGCATTTAGACAAGAATATGTCTGTGAAGGTTCTCATTCATCCAGGTCATGGTATATCTGCAAAAAATAAGTCAAGGCAACTGGACTTGCTGTAGTTTTCTTGAAGGCGTTTCACTGGTCATCCAACCAGCTTTCTCAATTCAGAAATTGAGAAAGCTGATTGGATGACCAATAAAACGTCTTCAAGAAAGAAACAGCAAGTCCAGTTGCCTTGACTTACTTTTTGCAGATATTTAGACAAGAAGTAGCTGCAAGGTCAGCAGTGATGAGATTTAAAAAAAAAAAAAGAATGAAAAAAGATCAAAACAAGTATTTTCATTTTTTTAAATGCAAACTAAATATCATTCATTTAAGGTTAAGAATGTAACTTTCCTTTTTCTACTTTTAGCCATGTACATATACTTACACATACTGTGCTGTATATTAGAAATGGATGTATTTATTCAATTCTACAGTCAAATTCATTTGGGCTCTAGGCCATCATCCTAACCATAATGTTCTGCTGCCCTCTGTAGGACATTTGCAGCACTGACTGCAGAAGAGGATGACTACTGTACTGCAGAACAGTGTTTTATACTATTTAAAGTGACCCTGTGGCCAGATCAATCCTTTCAAAAACAAGCTTCCTATTAGATTATATGTGCATATAAACCATTATATGCATGTTACATACCGGTAAAATCCTCCCTTGTGTGGACATAGAAAAAGCTTTGAGACACCTGCTGTGTGCCACCATCATGGATGTAATGTCAGTAGCAGCAGACTCAGAGCTGTTGTAAGTGATATTCTTCGCTCCTCCGCCCAGCAGCTACATAAAATATTTTGCAGAGAGAAGAGGGGCAAAAGAGCTGGGCCAGCACAAACTATAATTGGACACTCCCAGAAGAGGCGAGGTCTATGATGTGCAAAGAGGGAGGGGGCTGGGCTAGGAAATGGACTCTTCTGAAGTAGTCTAGTTTGATAGCAAGTTCAGAGGCACATTGCAAATAAATAAAACATTGTCATTTTAGGCACCTGTGTGTACTTCCAACCTTGTGGCAACAGAGGGAGGAAAGGCTCTTTTTTGTTCCAGCATGTGACCCTCTGCACAAAATCAGCTCCATACAGACATGGTTTGACTAGTTTGGTGTGCAGATTCTCGAGTGGCCAGTAAAGCTCTGACCTCAACCCTACTGAGCATCTTTGAGATAATTTTGGAATGACAACTGCTAGCCAGGTCTTCTTAGCCAACATCAGTACCTGATGACACAAATGCTCTTTTAGCATGAACGGGCACAAATTCTTACATACTCACTCAAATTTTCAGTAGTGGAGGTAGTTATAACGACAAAGGAGGGGGAGCGGGAGAGGGCAACTCTATATTGATGCTTATCATTTTAGAAAGGGATGTCCAACAAGTTCATACGGGTTTGACACGCAATGCTCCCTTTAGGAAACATTTAATACTTAAAAACAGCATTTCATGTAGCTATATATGTATATACACTGAGTGGCCAGTTTATTATGACCACCTGACGTTTGTAGGCAAATTAGCTATAATTAGCTATATGACCCTGCAGAGACCCCCTGACACCCTGCATTCTGCAGGATCTCAGGGGGGTTGTGCAGGATATGTGGTGGGCTTTGTAGACTGCAGAGCCCCCTAATATATATAGTAAACTCCCCATTATCTGGCACTCAGGGCTTGTTCACAAAAATTACAGTGCGTCCTGGCCAGCTCCCTGCATTCTGGGGTGGGAGGGGGTGTGGTGGTACATTCAAGGCAGTAGCACCCACCGGCAGTGCGTTCGCCCACACCAGAACGCGTGGCACAACAATGCCTGCGTTCTGGTCCAGTACAATCACAAAAAAATGCTGAAAGCATTATTTTTTTGCGACCCCCTCCTGCCCCAGAATGCAGGGGAGAGTATGGGATACTGTGCGTTCCAGCAGGTAACCGCGCTGGAACGCACTGTAACTGGTGGGAACAAGCCCTAAAGCAACTGGCAAAACAGAAAAAACTAAAATCAAGGACATATGTTTTTTTTTTACGGTGACTTGATGCACATCAAAAAATGCTGGTTGCTTGGTAAATAAAATGTATTTAGTTGCTAAGGAAATTCTTTCTTTACATCTTGCTGCTGGCTGGGTGCTCTATTCAGCAGTCAGCAGCATAATGTAAACAATGGGGAGATATAGCCAGGCTGCTCTTGGCTATTTCAAATTGCCAAACTGCTCAGTGGGGGGGGGTCTTAAATAGCCAGTCTGCTATTGGCTTTTGCAATTTGAAATAGCCATTAGCAATCTGGCTATTGTTCCCAGCTGCTTACATTCACCTGTTGGCTGTGGAAGATGGCCGACATATGAATGCAGCTGCAGGGGGAGGGGGGGAGCTGCGGGGGATGGTTACTACAGTTATCCAGCACCTACCAATCCCCGTGGGTGCCAGATAATTGGGAGTTTACTATATATATATATATATATATGTATATATATATATATAGCTAATAAATAATGTCTATTGGTCAGTGTAAAGGATTAGTAGCAGACTAAAAACAGACATATATTACAACATCTTATGTTTACCATCCATACAATTCATAGTAACGAGTTGCAGTAAATCTTGATTTTTAATCTACCCTTTCCAAAATTACTGTAGGTATATATCATACTTGTATGCTCTCCTGGGAATGCTAATCAAATAAAGAATGAAAAAAGAAATGACAGAAGTTCTACCCCTACTCTGCTCTATACAAACAAAAGTATACAGAGGACTTAGACTTTTAGGCCCCGTTCCCACTGCGCGATATGCAAATTGCGCGTTTGTCGCACGATTTGCATATTGCGCGACATCGCGAGATTTGCAGCGCGATGTCGCGTTCAAGCTTGCATTGAGCAAGCTTGAATCGCGGCTAAATCCGCTCCAAAAAGGGTCCTGCTGTAGCGACACACGACCCGCGACAGCAGGACCCTTTGCCCCATTGTATTGCATTGGAGCGCGATATCGCGCGGTAATTTGCCGCGATATCGCGGGAATTACCGCGCGATAAATCGCTCAATGTGAACAGGGTCTAAAACTGATATATGAACTTCAGAAGAAAACTTGTTACTGACATCTTAAATAGATATGTTAGTGAAAGATTAACCACTTGAAGTACAGGGTGTTAACCCCCCTTCCTGTCCAGGCCATTTTTTAGTATTCAGACTGACATTTATTCAGACATTTAACACCTTAACAAAATTAATTTTATACCATTTTTTGGGGACAGATAGAGCTTTCTTTTGGTGGTATTTAATCACCATAGAGATTTTTATTGTTTTACTATACAAAGAAAAATGTACAGGAAATTGTTTTGGAAAACAGTTTTCTATACCTTATGTTATAAAACATTTATTATTAGACTTTTTTTTGGTAAAATATAAAAGATGGGGCCACGTCGGGTAAATAGACACCAAACATGTCAAGCCTTAAAATTGCGTGCACCCACAAAATCGCAAAGAACTACCATACCCAAAAGAGACGCTTTAAAAGCTTTTGCTGCTCATCATTTTAGTGTTACCAGTGATTGATGGCCCAAGAATTATTGCTCGGACTCTGATGTTCGTAGTGATGTGTAACGTGTAGGTAGGCGCACCTGAGGCGTGTGTGCGTTTGTATGTGCATGTACATGGGGGCGGTGGAATTTAAAAAATAAATTTTGTGTTTTTTATCATTTTTTTAATATGTGAATTTTTGTACTTTTTTGTTTACACTTAAAGGAGAAATATGAGGCGAGTGAAAATCGCTCAGCCTCATAGTTCTAGCCGACCTGTGACAATGAAACTGTCACAGGTCAGCTCAATAGATCGGGAAGTGAGCGAACACATACCGTCGCTCACTCACTTCTCAATCCTGTCCCTGCAGAGAGCCGTGACTGTCACTCACGGCTCCATGCAGGGATTGCCCCCCCCTCCCCTGTCCGATCCTCCAGCGCTGACTGGCGGAACGGACGGGGGAGGGGGCTGGTACAGCTGGCTCTGCCTCCAGGCAAAGCCAGCTGTCACTCATGCAGCTGGGTGGATCCAGACAGTAATTTGGGGAATCCGTCCCAGCTGCGGTGTCTCAGTGAACTGTAGCTCGCAGTATACTGAGCTTTGGGTGACAGGAGGACGCTAGTTTGTGTCCTCCCGTTACACTTAGGAGAACTATGGGGAAAAGCCCTGACCCCATAGTTCTCCTTTAATGTTATTGCTTTCACACAGATAGCACAGATACAATGACAGGTCCTTTTTATGGAGACATCAGAAGTCTAATAGACCCCTAATGTCACCTAGGGATAGGCTGATGAAGCAGCGCTCCCGCTTCACCAGGTTCTTCTCTGGCTACAGCAAATGACAGGCTGAAACAGTAAAAGATGTAATACACATCACTTGACTGGGTTTAGAGGGAGGAAGGAGGTGAGGAGTTAAAACATTACAAGTATTAGCAGTGGGTTTTTACTTACATGATTGGTGGGTTGACAGGAACAGGAGAAGCTTCAGGCGTGGAGCGTAGGGTGGGGATCCAGCAGTGGTCAGTTGGTTGAGAGATGGCCAACGGTCAAACTTTTCCTACTAACCCACTCTTTGTTTTAATTTTGGTTTGTAGAGGGTTTTTCTCTTTGGTTTCTCAAACTGGAATTTGGTGAAGGTTATCATAATAGCTATTGGGTTTTCAAGGTACTTAAAGGCGGTCATTGTAGTGAAAAGGCTAAAGGCCTATTTTAAAGGGAAACAGATATGAAATATTACGTAAAATGCCTAAAGGTAACTCATCTAAAATGGTGTTGTGATTTGTGTTAACACGTTTTGTTAATAAAAGACTGCTATGGCAATTAAAACTCCAGTTCGTGTCAAGGTTTGTTTTTTTGGGGGGTTATTGGAGTGGGATGATGGCATTGGCAACTTTGCTTGCACACAAAGCATCTTTAATACCCTAGTCATGAATGGACTGACCAGAACTCAAAATGTTATCTATTCTGGTGACTGTTACACAATTGCAAAGCGTACCTACAGTAGTGGTCATAGCCAGTAAAAGGCCCATGTGCAGGAATGTGCTCATGCATTAACAGGAGTTTCCAATGATATCAATAGAAAACGCATTGGGGTAAAACACATGGATATAAATAAATGCTAAAGTATAAAACGCACATTTTATTAGCGAGAAATATTAAGTAATAAGTTTAGCTGACACATTTACCCTTGCTGCAATCTGCCCCGGTGATTTAAGTAAAGACAGGTGATGTGAGTGTTGATTTGTTGAAGATAAGTCAAGACAGATGGAGTTTTTAAAGAGAAAATCAGTTACTCCAGACTCTTACCTTCTACTGCTGTGTTAAAGTACTGGCTCACTCTAATCACAGGCCTATCAAAACTGACAATTGTCAGAGATCCTTCATAAACCAGGGTATAAGTCATTATTTCAGCAAAATAGAACAATCAGCTATCAATTTAAACAGGGCCATATTTACTATTGATTGGATCCTGGGCAAACATTTTCTTGGGCCTGCCCCTACCGACCACGCCCTGCCATGCAACACAGCGTACGGGCACAGCAACACTATGTGATGGGGATCGCATAGTAAACAGAGCAGTGCCGCTAGGGTTGCTACCTTTTCTGCAAGTGAAACCTGAAAACTCTAGCACCACACTGCAATTTTGGGGGGAAAAATATACAGGAAGGAGCAAAGAGAGACAGCCAGGAGAGAGAGCAAGGAGGGACAGTCAGGAGAGAGAGCGAGGGGAGACAGCAACTGAAAAACGTGGTAAGATGGTAAGAACTTAGTAAATGGGCCAAAGTATAAACTGTCTGTCACAATTTCATCCATGAGAACATGTTTGGGGGACAATAAGTGGTGGAGAGAGAGGGAGGGGGAGAGAGAGAATGAACCATCAGAGCACAGTCCTCAGGCATATTTAATGATGAGGAGATATTCTGCAGCTGATCTGCAGACCCATCCTTTATAAAGTGCGTGGCTGTTTACAACTAGGAACACCAGGGCCCAATGGTTGTCCCTGTCTATCTGACATCTTGTGCCTGGGTTTCAGGTGCCATGAAACCTGGACACAACATTCAAAACCCGGACTGTCTTGGTGAATCCTGGACAGGTGGCAACACTAGGTGCCGCGTGTGTATCTTTTGTGGGCTCATGGGGTAGCTTCTTTGGGCCCCACACTGAGCACAGGCATCTGCCTCTTTTACCCCGTATTAAAGACGGCCCTGAATTTAAAGACTCATGAACACTTTAAAGTGGAACCAAAATTAAAGCAGTACATAGCAGTCTAGACACTAGATAGCTGCATAGACTTTCATAGGTTGCCCATGCATTGTGTCACAATATAATGTATCAACCTACAGAATTATCTGTAACTGACTAGCCCTGTGCAGTACTGCCCTCAGCTGGCTAAGAGAGAACTTATTTAAGCACAGAGGGTCCTCTAGCTGCTGAAATGGAAGATCTTATCTAAAAACCTCCATTTTTGTTTTTTGTTTTATTGTTAGGGAAAGCTTGGAGGGCTTAAAATATGTCTACCACATATGAAAAATCTGCGGCAACTATCAATGCTTCTTCTAATCTGGAATGACAAACCCCTTGGAGCTGCCCTGACACTGTTGGGTAGTGTCAGGTTTTTTTCTGGCCCCTTTCAACTCTTACACATTCTTCCTAGGGCATCATATAAGGGCTCATGGGCAAATAGGAATATGTGAGAAGCAGGAGTTGGTTGGCAAACTCTGACAGAAGCATGTACCAGAGCTTTTCCTGTTCAGAGTGGCCCAACATTAACATGTACACCTGGGGGGGTTGAGGAATTAAATTCGCTACAAGGTGCATGCACTTTATACCTGTTGACAGCTTAACTTTTTTTTTAAGTGACAGAGATAAATACATTTCAATTATCTACGTTCTAGGGCATTTATTGTCCAAAAATGCTATTAGTTCCTTTTTCACTGTAAGTATTGTGAGCCAGAAGTCCTTGAGATAGTGAATGTAGCAGAAAGGTAACACATGTTTGACAATAGCTGTGTTAAGGCTTTAAACTCAAATAAAACTGTGTGCTGCAGCCTGGCCAAACTAAGCAGATATAGTGTTTATCACAACTGTTATAAAATATGCCCCCTTTGCAATGAAACACCTTAACCAATAGGCTCCCGCCACTGCCCTGATAATAATTCAGGCAGCAGTCCAAATGGTCTTAATTTGGGAAACTCCTAAAATTTTGGAGATTTCACAGTGTTACCCAAACTCCGGGACATTGGTCAACTTGCCCTAGAATAAACTTTATACTAGTCAAAAAGTGGACACAATGCATCAAATATTCACCAAAAACTCATACCTATTTGTATATACTCATTTACATAAATATTTGTACTGTACAGGTGAAACTCGAAAAATTAGAATATCGTGCAAAAGTTCATTTATTTCACTAATGCAACTTAAAAGGTGAAACTAATATATGAGATAGACTCATTACATGCAAAGCAAGATAGTTCAAGCCGTGATTTGTCATAATTGTGATGATTATGGCTTACAGCTCATGAAAACCCAGATCCACAATCTCAGAACATTTTTGGCACTGTGGGCAGGTGCCAAGTCCTGCTGGAAAATGAAGTCAGCATCCCCATAGAGCTCGTCTGTGGAAGAAAGCATGAACTGCTCCAAAATCTCCTGGTAGACGGCTAAGTTGCATTAGTGAAATAAATGAACTTTTGCACGATATTCTAATTTTTCGAGTTTCACCTGTATGTGTTGTAAGTGCAGACAAAGGCCATCACAACTGCAGCAGCGCCCCCTAGTGTCTCTATGTCAGAAAGCACTGCACATTATAGAGGCACTTGGATTGTGGGAATAGAGTCCAGCACTACAATGTGAAAGTCAGGGAGAAAACTTAAAGTAAACCTGTCATAAATATAGTTGCTCTCATAGCTGGCCATGTTCTGTAAATGCAAGTTGCCTGGTTATGTTGGCTAAAATACTTTTAGTGACAAGTATACCGTTAATGAAAGATAGCAAACATTCTCTGCATATTGATTAGGGGGAAGTCAGCCGGATAGTAGATTCAGGAAGAGAGGTGTGTTTCCTTCCACTTGACAAAAGGCAACACTTTTTCTATACTTTTTTTATTATTTAAATATTCCTTTAATTACCATGTAAAGAAATAGAAAATCCTATTTTCGTGCCAAGAATTTTATTGTTTTTTAGGTTTTAACAGATGAGATGAAAGAATGAACATAACAAAACGCACAGAAAAAAACTGCATAAATTGTGCATATAAGTATACATTTGTACAAAGAGCATGAACAATCATGAACAATCCAGCCATCCTGAATTTGGGGTTACAAACTTGAAAGATAATGGAATCCGCAAGCAAGTATAATGGAGAGCCCGGGACAGGATAGCAACTGCAACAGGGTGAAGTCTTGGCCCGTAGAGCAAAAGATCGAAAGAGAGGGTATGGGGACAGAGGAGAAAAAAAAAAGGGGGGGGGAGAAGGAAAGAGGCAAAAGATAAAGGAAAGTGAAAGGATCAGTAAGGGAAAGGGAAGGCAAGTTATCATAGGGGGGGTGACCTCATCCACCCAATTAGTGCTAAGGAAGAGGACAACCTAGACGGGATCATAGTAAAAGCGAATTCTGCTGGAGGTCAGATGGGGAAAAGTGGTGCAGCCAGGGTGTCCAGATGGCATTGTATCTCTGCATTTTGAGGAGCTGTAATTCTATAAACAAACATAGTATGAGACATATCATCGAAGAACCGTCAAAGGGAAAGTGTGGGGGACCTCCAAGACTGCACAATCACACGTTTAGCAACTGTGACAATATGTTGGAGCAATCTGAATTGAGTTGGAGAGTAACCAGTGGGCTTATTATTAAGGAGCATAACATAGGGGTACTTCCTAAGAGGCGATCCCATCACGGTTCAGATGTTACAGTAAATGGAGGATCAAAAATGTGTTACAAACAGCACAATGCCACCAAATATGGGCAAATGTCTCCTGACAATCCCCTAAAGTAGGTAGAGGGGTATGAAGGAAGGGCCGTAGTAATCCGGTTTGGCACTAGGTACCACCTGAAAAGTAGCTAATAGTTAATTTCCGGGGGGCAAAACCGCAGAGGAACTTTTCGGTGTATCGGGCCAGATTTGGTACCAATCTTCAGCCAATAGACAAAACCCCAGCTCAGACTCCCATTTGGTGACAGAGGGAGGTAAGGAGGGCTGGGATGCTGTGAGAAGTTGCAAATAAAGAAAATAAATTATCCTGAGGACATGAGGGTCCGTGGTGCAGATGCGTTCAAACTGTGTCTTCCTGGAGAGATCAGACTGAGTATGTCGTAAAAGCCGTTAACGGAAGGCAGAACCAATACCTTATATAGCTTAGTGTAAACAAAAAGTGAAATGTAATGCAACGGATGTCTATGGACTATGCAAACTCAAGTCAACGTACCTTTGTTGACTCACGTTTTTGGCTCCGATTCCGGTGTGAATGCACCCTAGCGTGGCCACACACTGTTAGAATTTCAGTGGGTGGCTCTGCCAGCTCAACAAAAGTCAGCTACTCAATAGTCAGCTGAGAAGTAACTGTAGCCAATCAGCTGTAGTCAATGTTTGGGTATTTTGACAGTGATGGGCGCTGGCTGTCAGAATACAATAGTCTAGGGCAGGGGTGGGCAACACTGGCCTCCAGCTGTTGTGGAACTGCAAGTCCCATAAAACTTTGCAAGACTCGGACAGCCACAGACATAACACCCAGAGGCAGAGGCATGACGGAATTTGCAGTTTCACCACAGTTGGAGGGCCAAAGTTGCCCACCCCTGGGCTGGGGGGATTCCTCCATTCACACTGTTTAGCGAGGATGAAGATATCTGTAAGGTTTCTTTTGTGTAGCATTTTCAAGCGTTTTTGAGGCTCTCCCATTAAATTCTATAGGGCCAAATTCTGCCTGAAAAGAAGCTCATGTACTTTTCTGAGCTACAGGCAGTTTTCTACAAGTGACAGAAGCATTGTTAAGCATTGTAGCGCTTAGCCCAGGGGTAGGCAACTCCAGCCCTCCAGCTGTTGGGGAACTACATGTCCCATGAAAAAGTGCAAGACTGGCAGTTACAGGCATGACTCCCAGAGGCAGAGTCATGTTGGGATTTGTAGTTAAAGCACAGTTGGAGGGCAGGAGTGGCCCACCCCCGGCATAGGCAATCAAACTACAAAATGCCTAGGGGTGAATGAGGCCTAAAAAAGCAAATGATCAAAAAATATAGCTTGGACATGCAAGAACAGATGCTGCCAGCATAGCTGCCTATGTTGCCTGGACAAGCACTAATATGATAAGCATAAGGTCGCTGCTACTCCACCTGAAAATGGCCAGATTGGTTCATTTCTATCTCATTCGTATATGTGGATAGAAATATACCCGTCATAAAAGAAATGTGTGGCTGCTAATATTGGGCTTTTTCTCGAAATGCTAGTCGCCAGACTGTCTGGTTTTAATATTTGTGTTGCAAATATGAAACAAGGATGAATCAAAGGAAAGTCAGAAGGAAGCAAGAATTTCTGTACCTCTATACTTGTTCCAGGACAGAATAAATGCCAAAACATCAGCATGACAGCCGGGGACCTATTATTTGCAGAATGAGCATTTCTAGCCTTACCTTGTCATGACAGGTGTCAGGAACAAACCCGTGCTTTGTCCCCACAGGGTGGGAATAGAGCCCTCAGCTCTGGTAAGCTCTAATAAAGCAACTTAAAGCTAAATGTAGTGGCACATAAGTAAAGGTGCCCACACACCTTTACTTCCCGCGATCGTACGATTATCGTAAGGTGTGTGGAAGCTGTGCGACCTATACTACTGTAAGGTCACACGACTTTTATCTTAGGAACATGTTCGAAAACCCGCCGAGCAACGTACGATGTTCGGCGGGTGTGTAGCATGTTCGTAAGTTAAAAGCCAGACGGGCCGGCACACTGCCCGTTCGCCATTGCGGTCATCGGAAGCCCGCCCCTCAGGGGGGCGCGGCTTGCGATCATCACAAGTACGATCTGCCTGTCCAAGATAGGCAGATCGTATGTTTTTTTAATTACCTTACAACCATCGCAAGACAAAAGTCTTGCGATGGTTGTAAGTAGACATGTGCGATTCGTTTCGTTCCGAATCGAAATTTGGACGAATTTTCGGAAATTCGGACATTCGGATGTATCCGAATTCTGAATTACAGACATAACGAATGCAAACGAATCCGAATTTCCATTTCCGAAATTCGGTAGCGGTAGTTCGAACGTTCGTTTCGTTTTCGTTTCGTTTTTGTTTCTTATTCATTTCGTTCGTTGGAGCAAAGTGACATTAGAGAAGGAGAAAAATATATCAAATGTCACGAACGAACGAAACGAATAAGAAACGAATAAGAACAGAAAACGAAACGAACGTTCGACCTACCGCTACCGAATTTCGTCCGAATCCGAATTCCGAATCCGAATTGACTTTCACACCCGAATCCTGAAAAACGAAATAACACAAATCCGAATTTAAAACGAAACGAAACGAAACAAATTTTTTGGCAGTTTACATGTCTAGTTGTAAGGTGTGTGCCCAGCCTAAGGGAAAGTATGTGCTGATTGGTACCGTGTTTCCCCGAAAGTAAGACCTACCCCGAAAATAAGACCTAGTGTCTTTTTTCGTGAAAAAAAAAAAATAAGACACTGTCTTATTTTCGGGGAAACACGGTAGGTGGTTAGAGCTAAGCTGTTGCTATGTGCTGTAAGGCAAAGCACAAGTTTGCTTTAATAGTATTTAAAGATGTGCGACTGAATGAAGAGAAACTAAATCAGAGACAGGATGAAACATTAATCACAAATAAAAAAAGAAATGTTTTTCAATTCCATGCAGATACATACGAGATCCAATTACAGCACAGGGTCATCAATCCCTACAAAAATAGAAAGAAATTATAAAATGTACAACAAAATGAGTCACCAACTTCACCAGCACTGAGCTAAGCTTCATGCAGCTTGGTCGTTCCTTTATTTATTTTATGGCTTGCAGCAATACTGGAACTGAAGATGACATGTGAAAGGATGGTTAATATAATTGCAAGATGATGCAGGATCATTATACTATAGGGACATAAAGGGAAATTGCCCCATTACAGCCAAATCATGGGGGCACCAAGGGTTTCAAGTAATGGAAACAGTTCTGTGAGGCTGTGAAGAAGCTCAAATCGTAAGCTCTCGCCACTCTAGTTTTAATTGGAAAGTAGTGCATTTAATTATGTCCACAAGATCTTTGTATTCAAATGACTTTCACAGTTTTAATTGATTCTAGATCCATATTTTAAAGGGGAAATACAAGGATATAGGAGATTCCATGCGGACTTGCTAGAGCTTTTATCTTCATCCTTGCTTTCCTATCCGGTGAATCCCTGACCTAGAACAAACATGCAGTCACTAAAATATTAAAACCCTGCACACTTGTTCTGGGGTCGTCGGCTTACCTCTCTGTCAATCCCTCCACTGGCTTCCAATAGTGCAACGAATTAAATTTAAAATAATAAAAACTAGGTATGCACCGATACCGATACTAATATCGGTGCCGAATATTTGGGCGAGTACTCGTACTCGCCCAAATGCTCCGATGCCTAGCCCGATACTTCCAGAATCAGGAAGCTGGGCAGCGATTCATTACACGGTGCCCAGCTTCCTGATTGGCCGGGCAGCCGGCTCCATGCTCTAATGACTCGATGTCCACCTTCTTGATTGGTTGGGAATCCGGGCTAATCAGGAAGCCAGGTGGCGAGTCATTACACGCCGCCTGGCTTCCTTAATGGGACTCCCGGTATCGGTATTCGTTATCGGTGAGTACTGGGAAAAAAATATTGGTACTTGTACTTGATACCGAAATACAGGTATCGGTGCATCCCTACTAAAAACAACATACAAAGCCATCTACAACTCTGTGCCTAACTACACCTCCAACCTCATCTCAAGATATCACCCAAATCATTCTCTTTGCTCCTCCCAAGACCTCCTGCTGTCTAGTTCCCTCATCACCTCCTACTATGTTCGCCTCCAGGACTTCTCCAGCACTTCTCCCATCCTCTGGAACTCCCTACAAACAACCTATCTGGCTATGTCCTAATCTGTCTGCCTTTAGACGATCCCTGAAAACTCACCTCTTCAGAGAAGCCTATTTCATCTCCTCTTAAAAACTGTACTTCTATTCCTTCAATCAATTTATCCCTCACAGTTATTACCTTCTGTATCACTTGCCCCTCCTTTTAGATTGTAAGCTCTCATGAGCAGGGTCATTCTAATCCTTTTGTATGGCATTGTATTGAAATAGTGCTGTCTCCCCATATGTTGTAACGTGCTGCACAAACTGTTGGCGCTATATAAATCCTGTATAATAATAATAATAATAATACTAGATAGCAAAATGAAGATGAAAGTCCCAGAAATTAAGTCTCTTTAATGTTCAGATAAACCCAGTAATGCTGGCCTTACACTGACCTTTTTTTTTTCATTCAGCCCCAGCAGGGCTGATGGGGGGGGCGGGGGGCTTGATTCCCCTCATCCACGCTAAACAGCAAGGATGGAGGAATCACCCCCACAGGCTATTGCATTCTGACGCAAGTGGATGTGCCCTCCCTTTTTTTTCCCCCATGGCCCTACGTACGTTTTATAACAAATCATAATTTTTTTTTAAACTTGCTTCTAGGTGGTCACATGACCGCAAAGTCACATCTGTGAAGGGCCGAAAACGGGGATACATTCCATAGCACAGTGGCGCCACCTGCTGAAATCCATTGCTCTAAGTTATTGTAGGTGGAGAAAATGATCCCTCCCACCAACCACACCAGAAGGAGTTAGAGCAGGAGCTTTGCGGTCTCGTAATTGCATAGTAGAACTTTGAAAAAAGGGAATTTAAATGGCAATTTGTTGTAAAATGTATTCATGAAAAAAGGGGAGGGAACATTTCAATTTGGGATGCACAGATACCAAGTACCATACTTGGTACAAGTACAGATACTTTTCCAGCTCCAACACTAGACTAGAGAAAAACGCAAACGTTGGGAGGCAGCTGTCATTTTTAACCCCTTCATGACTGAGGCCCTTTTTTCCATTTTTGCACCCATGTTATATTCCACATTTTAGGCCTGAAAATGACGTAAAACCCCCCAACATTATATATTTTCTGAATGCCAAGACCCTATAGAATAAAATGGTGGTAGTTGAAAATTTTTATGTTGCGCAATATTAGCGCAACTCCTTATTAAACCCCAAAATTTAGTGACAAATTTAATTAAATGCCCCAAAACACAACAAATTACCCATTTTTTTAATGAAATATAAAAGATGAGGTTACAACGAGTAAAACGATACCCAACATGCCCAGTTTACAGATTGCGTGCGACCGTGAAACGGCGAAAAACTGCAGTACCCCAAAAAGTCAATAAAAGACGCTTTAAAAGCCCCCACAGGTCATCAATTTAGAGATACCCCAAAATACTGGCCCTAGGATTATTGCTCTCACTCCGGCGTGCGCGGCGATACCCAACATGTGTAGCGCGTTCGTCGTTTTCATGCGTAGGCGCACCCGACGCGTGTTTACGTGGCGACGCGCGTGCTCGCGGGGGCGGGGGACTTTTAAATTTTTTTTTATTATTATTAGATTTATTTTATTTCATTTTAATTTTAAAAACTTTTTTTTTTTTTTTTTTTTACTTTACTTTGACTGCTATCACATGGGGGGGCTTGCAAGCCCCCCCATGTAATAGCAGATGGTGGTGACAGGTCCTCTTTAAGGTGATGCTGGGGGTCCAAAAGACCCTCAGTGTCACCTTTACACTGGAAATAAGCTATTGAAGTGCAGATCGCACTTCAATAGCTTATAGCTGGGCTGCAGGAGCCCAGAACTGACAGCCCAGGGACCGGAAGTGATGCAATCTGCATCGCTCCCGGTCCCATAGAACGGGGAGGGGATCGATGAACGGAAGTTCGTCGACCTCCTCCCCAGCTCCCCGCGGACACAAAGATCGCCGGTCCCGGGCCCGTAGGAGGGGCAACGGAGCCCGGGAAGCACGGCGGGGGTGTCCGGCGGGGGGGGCGGCCCCTTCTTCGGGACGCAGAAGCGATCTGGCGACAGGTAAGTCGCCAGGATCGCTTCTGTTGTAAAGCCGACAGTCGGCTCTACAAGTTTAAACAGAGTCCCGGCGGCAAAAGTCGCCGGGAGTCTGTTTAAACAGCCCCGATGCTGGCGACGTACACTGTGCGTCGTCAGTCACGAAGGGGTTAAGGATCATACGGAGCTCCTGGGATTTGTGCATCCCTGTATATTAGGGATGCACCAATACCATTTTGTCCAGATCAAATACAAATACCAATACTTTTCCTCACAGATACAAGTACTGATACCGTTTTGTTTAGTGTCATGTGACAGTTTTTCTAAAGCAATACAGACTAATGATCGCAGGATAGTGGTAGAGCGCCAGAGCTAGGTCCCAGCTGCAACCGCTGCAACCCTGTTAGCTCTCGTGAAAAGTATCGGCACTGGTATCTGAACTGGTACATGTGCATCCCTAATTTAAATGTTGGTTTATTACATAGACTTTCCTTCTACTTTAAGGACTTCTTCAAGAATAGAGTTACACCTTAACTTTTCATTTGAATACCTCTCACATTTCCGACTATGCAACCACAACAAAGATCCAATAATCAGAGCACTGAAAAACTTAAAAGCCTCAAGCTGAACAAACTGTGTCTTTGTATCGCCTCATCTTCAACAGAACCTAACCTCATTCAAGGCTAGACTGACTATCTTCATTTTATTACATTCCTCAGAATGAATCTGATCTTTTCTCCAGCCCTGAATAGCAGACAATGAAATGTATTTTTATGCTCCGTTTTCCTTGCATTTCATTGATCGACTGAGTGAAAAACTCCCATTACCCTGACAAAGCATTTCTACAGCTTAGATAAAAGATGGCTTGAACATATCTAACCATCTTTTTAATGTCTTATTCCTGCTCAAGGAATTATATGATAAGATTTTAATTGAAGGTTCACAAAAAAAGAAAAAAAAAGAAACCATGATTTCCTCAGAGAGGAAATGGCACACATTACATACATTCCCCAAAAACCTACAAAATTCAAGCAGACATGACTTAAACTCTACACGATGCAGGCAGAAAAAAAAGAAAGGGGAATTCACAGAGGAAACCAGACTGCGAGTGTGAGTAAATCAAAGATTCTCCCACTGGAAGAATTAGAGTCAGTTACTCTTACATTCAAGTGTGTGTGTGTGTGTGTGTGTGTGTGTGTGTGTGTGTGTGTGTGTATGTAAGTGGTGTGTGTTTTTTGTGTATGTGTTAGAAGTCTAAAATGACTTCTAACACCCTATCTACAATGGGTACTTTCTTAATTAAAGTAGAACTATGGCCGCCCATGAAAAAATATGTGCTTCAGCACTTAAAGTAGTGTTACGGTCAAACTTAATGGATGCAGATCGAACATACAGTATAAACCTTGACCTGCAAAGTATTTCTTTAAATTGACACACACTTACAATCATCATGTTTAAGAAACAATTCTTTCAGCTTGGCTTCCCTGAACTTCCTCTATAGTACAAGATCACAAGGGACAGAGCAGTTTCCAGCAGCTGTCCATTTACTAGTATGGAAATGGTAGGAGGGAGGAAGTAGGAGTGAGGAGTAGGGGAATTGCCTTGCTGTGTCTGTGTGTTTGTGGTGACACACTGCTTACTAGCTCACACAAGGATGGCTCTATAGGACCCTGCAAAGGAAAGGAGCCACCCTAATACAGGATATCAGGGTCAGTGCTCAGGGGACCAGCTGATTCTGCAGGAAAATAAAACATTAAGTAGCAGCATCCATAGAAAATGATTTCAGCATTTGAAATGTCTTTAAACATTTTTTACTTTAATATCACATTTATTGCGAAAGCATCTGCGCCGAGGCTGGATTCACTTTTTCTTTGATTTTAATGGAAAATAAGTCAGGGGTATAAATTGTCCCTTTCAGTTATTCCTTAATCCCCCTGAAAAATCCCACAAAAACCTGTCGATCCAACCAGTGAGGTCCACCTCCTACATTTTCTTGTAATCGGGTGACGACACTGCTGCACTGCTCCTGAATTCAGAGCAGCATTTTCACCTTCATGTATGCTCTGACTGCTTACATTACTGTGGGATGAGAAGACATTGCAGGGGGCGTGCCTGGCAGAATTGTCCCTTTTGAGTCACAAAGACATAAGATGGAGCTCAGGAGTGCAACTGCACTCCGTAGTACCCAACTGTCCACCCCTTTGTCCCTCTTCCCTTCTCAGTTATGCTTCTTTTTAGTTTTCCTATAGACCTCTATAAAAGCGTACTATTTAAAACTGTACCACACTATACTAAGATTTTAAAATTGGCTGCCAGTGTGGAGCATCTTAGAAGGAGGCTTCTGTGCTGAGGAGCATCCTGGAGAGCAAGGTGCAAGCTGCTGTTGGCGGACATTGCAGGAAATTTTTTTGGACTGCCGGTCTCAGCCTCACTGACTGTGATTGGAGCCATTTTATCTTTTTTGGGTATCCTGTGCCTTAATCCTGTGCCTTAAGCCTCTCTCCTTGAGTTTGTTCTGCCTTAATGAACTCTATACCTGAACTAAAGTGTCTGGCACTCAGTTCCTTTTACCCCACATACAGTCAAGAAGCCCTCTGAGCCACCTGGGGGACCTCCTCATCTTCCAAGAGGTAAGGGGGTGCTTCACAACCTTTTTTAGTACTGTAAACCCCCTACCCTTTCTCCCAATTGTGCTCCTGCATTGTATTTTATTCCGAAAGTGGTAACAGTTTATAACACACAGTGCTTCCGAAAACCAAATGTTATGCAGTTAGGGTTTACTCCGATAATTGAAAAAATTAACCCTTGCAGTGGGGCTACTCCCACGCTGCAGGGGTCAAATGCTAATTTTTCTCTATCGGACCAAAAAAAGAAGTACCCAACTGATCCTGGTCTTGCATTGGTAAGCGCTCATCTCTCTCCCCCTCCACACAGGATGTGGAATGTCTTCTTCATCGACTGCATATCTATATTTTCCTTATTTTCGTCCTTAGGCCAAAACAAACAGATCATTTTTACAATTCCTGAAGTTTCACTTTAAATTTTCACTTCAGAACGATTTCCTAAAATGGTTAAATCTGCATCTGGCCACAGGACATAGATATGTACCTGTGAATGTTATTAAAAACATCGATCTGTAAAACAAATTCAGACATTTTAATAAGGTGTAAAAATCAATGAGAAATTGCAATAAGCTTTAGACACCAATAAGACTTTAGTCTGCTGTATTAAATGCATTTAAAGTCCTAAGTCCACCTTTAACACCATGTTCCATGGTACACCAGTATTTAGGGTGTTACATAGAGCATGGCACCATTTTGCAGCCACCCCAAACCCCCCCCAACAAACACCCCACTTACCTGAATAGTGGGAATCACAGGCTTCTGTGTTATTTTTTAATTCGTTCTTCATTCACAGATCTATTCACAGGATCTCTGAATGAAAAAGCTACAACTTCCGTCTCCCACTGTGGCAGAGGGGATCATAGTTCTCAATGGAGTATAAGCGCAGTGAAAACACCACACTTGTAGTCTTATAATGACTTCCCCTAGCTCTATTAGCTCCTGGGGCTGGAGGAACTGCCTGCAAGAGCCCAGGCATTGCATCAATGATCCACAGTTGTAATGCTTTGCCGCCTCCAATGGAAAAAAAGAATGCACATTTTTTTCTTTTTGCAATAAGGATTAATTCATTTTATTTATTTAATTATTTATTTAATTTGTTTTTTTTTGCAAAAAAGAGGAATTTGCCTTTAAGAAAAACCTGATTGGCTTTCCTATGTTCCTACATTTTTCCCATCTTCATTATGCCTTGCACTGGTTTACTGACAGATCACAGTTGTGTTTTAGATTTCATAGCCCTCTTTACTACAAATTCTAGATATATGCCAATTATTTTCCATAGGTCTTGCTGCCATTCCCTCCCACAAACCTGCATTGTGAGATAACCACCTCGTTATATCAGATCGTGTGTCATACGGAAAAAATACCAGCACTGACTGTTACATTTGTAGATGTGCTTAATAGCCGCGGATCTATTAAATATAAATTACTCCGGAAACAGTAAAAATAGTCCAGCAGAACTGCCAAATCTCTGTGGCATTCAGCAGTTTACATCTCCGCATTACTGCTTGTAATTGTATATTTTTATATCCACAAAGGAAGTCCAGATTAAGCTGACACCACCACAAAATATTCTAAACTTCTTATGATATCTATAAACCATTTTACTGGAAAATGATAACTTTCCAGGAGGATGATGTCTTCTGAAAGAATTAGATACCATCTCCGGGTGGGCCTTTTTCTTAATTAAACCTTGCAGTGGGGCTACACTGCAAGGGTTAACTACTCATTCTTGTCTAGGTTAAAAAAAATTGTTATACTCACCCAAACCTCGGAGCCGGTTAGCTGTCACAATTGGTCCCTCCAGTCTCTTTCCTCCTACACTGCATTGGATACTGATGACATTTATACCATGTGATCCCTATCACAGTGGGGCTACCCCTGCACTGCAAGTGCTAAGTGTTTGTTTTGTTCTAGGTGTGAAAATAAAGAAGATATACTCACTTGATCCTGCGACAGTGACCATACACCTCTAACACACACACACCCCCTCCCTCCCCCCAGCTGTAGAATGTCCCTCAGCATCCTCACGTCTAATGGAGCTGCATTAAACCTGATGATGTCAGCGGTCCTTAGACACTGATATGTGCATAGATACCCTTATGTATTCATATGTTAAACAACGTATACAAAGTGCTCCTATCTTCATTTAACCCGGTTATAATAAAACAGGGCAGATGCCACATGTTGTATAAGACAATCCATGGATTTACAAGTATATCTACAAGTTTGGATGTATGAATATAAAGTTTATTTATTTATTTATTTTATTATCAACAGGATATATCCTCTAAGTAAATATATACAGTATCTGCTGATGTGATGAGCTCCATTCTTCCTTAATGCATGTATGAATTTTATACATCTTCAAGATAGGTGTCCAGATCAGAGAGAACTTTTCCAATTGTGACCATCCAACTGTAAGAATCCTCCACCAACTGCGCAGTCCAGTAACGCACGGTTGCGCGCTCTTCAGCGCATGCGCAGACTAGGCCATCCAGCGTAACGGATACGTGCCAAAGTGGTGCAGTGGTCCCCTATATAAACCCAGCCTGAGCACCACCATATAGCTGGATTATCTTCAGCTCCCCTCTGTTCCTGTACTCCTGTGATCTCGTTTGACTTGTGACTCGAATCTGCCTTGACGACTCCTGCCTGCTACCTGCCCTCGACCTCAGATTTGTTTATTGGATTTCTCTTCTGCCTGACCCTTCTGTACCTCGATTGCCCGATTGGAACTGACCCCGGCTTGTTTACTTGGATTTCGGCTTGCAAGGTGTTCGTCACCACTGGCACTCGTGCCACTCGCTGTCCACTTGGTCTCTGTACCCATCCCCATGGTCCTCGGGACACGAGGTGCAAGGGAGGCCTCCTCACACATACAGTCTCAACTCAGGTACGTGACACCAACACAGTTGAGTGGGGAGATATCATGAATGATACTCTGTATATGAACTGTTGCCAGTCTTTCTCCACCTGTAACCACATTGATAGGTTGCGTTTTTTCCATTGGGACTTTTTCAGTTGGCATATTGATACATTCATGACCTAATGTCTATGTCCATGTCCCGCGTGAAAAAAAAAACCACATGGGTGCGTAGTCTTCCTCTAATGAAACCTTTCTCAACAAGGGTGGTGTTGCGCCTTGGGGTGCCTTATGGCTTCCTCAGGGGTACCTTGAATTCTTCAAACAGTATCATGTCTTTCCATGGTGCAGGTGGGCCATGGTGAATGAGGGCTCCTTTGTGTGTTTTTGTGTGTGGTCCCCCCTTCAAAATCCATACCGGACCCCTATCTCAGATAAAGGTCTGGTATAGATTTTGGAGGGACTACAATTTGTTTTTTTACATTTACATTTTTCACAATTTAGACTGGGGTACCTGAAGATTTCACCTAGTTTTAAAGGGTGCAGTGACTATAAAAAGGCTGAGAAAATCAGCTCTAATACATTGTATATGTATACAAGAAATATCTTGTGTCACATAATCAATAATGTTTGCTCAACTATACCCAGCAGCGAGATTAAGCAATCTTACTTATATTCGTTAGGAGTTTTTTCCATTTTCACAAATGTCCATGGATCTCAGGCTTCTCATCTCCAGCAATGGTATCAGCATGATCAACTCAAGAAATATTTCTCTTTATGTTTTCCTCATGCTCGTCGCACCAACAGGTGATGAAATCCATTGAATCATAAACAGTATCATATAGCATCTATACAGTATCTTCTCTCAAGTAAATGGTGATGGAAAAATTCGTAGAAATCTGTCCACCAGAGTATTACTATCCAATGGCATGTTTCACCTCAAGCTGAGACTTCATCAAGGCCTCAAGAAATAAAAGGGCTTCCGCTGCTAAAATCCTTTTGAAAATGCTTGGAACCTGGCTTTCATGCTAACCCTCTTACTTGAGTGCTTTGAGTGACTGACCAGGGGATGAGTGATCGCAGCATTCTGTATCTAAAAGTATTACAAGCTGCCACAATGAGGATTTCTCTTACTGCAGTTGTAAGCCTTGTAAACCTAAAAATATGAATGCTGCCATTTCTGACCGCTGATAGGATGCTAGCTGTCTGGCGATTTATGTTAGGGCCACAAAAGAAAAAATAGGAAAGTGGCCCATGAAATTGTCCCCCCTATCACCCATGTGGTTTTATAATTGATGAATTTCAAATACAGGTCTGTGGTGACTGTTAAGTACATGTCTCTCTGGGGCGGCTTTGCTGTTTTTTTCTGCTTTGTCATTCAGGTTACAAGCTGCTGTTGCTAGGAGGATTTACCTCATTTATTGGGCAAATCCTGATTGGATTGGTGAAAGATCTTTTGTCGGGAAAACAGCTGGCCAATGAGTGTAACTAGGGATGTTCAAATACCAGTGCTGATACTTGGCATTTTCACGAGAACTACCAGGGTCGCAGAAATCACAGCTGCCACTGGGCCCTGGCGCTCCACCACTGTCCTGAAATCATTAGTCTGTATTGTTTTAGAAAAACTGTGACATGACAATAAACAAAAATGTATCAGTAATCGGTATCTGTGAGTAACTGGAAAAGTATCGGTACTTGTACTTGTTCTGGAAAAAATTGTGTCGGTGCATCCCTAATATATGTATAAAAAACAAATCATACATTAAAACAGGGATGCACAAATCCAAGGAGCCCCATAGCCAATGATCCTTAAAAATTACAGCTGCCTCCTAACTTTTTTGCTAGTCTAGTCTTGGAGATGGAAAAGTATCAGCACTTGTACTTATATTTGTACCAAGTACAGTACTTGGTATCTGTGCATCTCTAAGTGTAACTTCTCAAATCTATAGTCACTCCTGTCAGTGGGCGAGGTCAGCAGTTACCTCAGGACTGGCAGCTGGACTCCACTCAAGATTATCTTCAGCCTTCCTTTTGGATCTTTTGACTTGCTCCCCTAACCACCCTCCCAATTGAGGGCAATGTCGCCCAATTTGTAGGTGGACAGTGGTTGGTAAACGGTAATTTGGTTGGTGTAAATTATTGATGCTTGAGTTTTAATGACTAAGTATGGTGGATGGTTAATGGTTAATAGTGGTTATGTTTGGTAATAAAGTTTACAGTCTATTTAGTTGTTAGATTTTATTTAAACCCAATAATGGGGTCGCGGCTTATAGTTTTTCCACAACCTTTCTTGTGTGTTTACTTTCTTATTTAGGTCTATTGTTATGGTACCATGGGTGGTAATGGGGTGTAAAAATTTATGGTTTCTGTAAAATTTTACAGGAAATTTTTTTGATAAAATCACTTTACTCATTCCAGTTCAAGACACCGGTCTGTGCATCTATGTATGAAGAAATCTAGTTGTGGTCGGTATTTGCTGGAAGTGTACATTAGCAATCTTTATATAAACTAAACTGGCATTATTTAGAAGTTTCCCCAGATGCATGGGTCACGTTACAATTGACCACATAATAGAATGATCCATCTTCAACACAAAACTCCCAAAAGGCAGCCATAGACATTAGAGGATGGGTGGAGATGCAGGTAAAATCTGACCAGCCTCAGCCAAAAATCCAGCTTCCAGTCCCTAAACACAAACAAAACAGTTTAGTTTAAAGCCTTGGTTCTCAACTGGTGGGTCGTGACCCAAAAGTGGGGCACGACCCCGTTTTCAGTGGGTCGCTGCGTGCCTTCCACTTTTCTAGGTGAGAGGCTCCTTAGCATCCCCCTAGCACAGCAATAACAGTTCTCGCGCTGACCAGCCATTCAGAATATGCTGCCTGGTGCTGAGTGTCAGCTTGAGGTACGTTGGGCTGGAGCTATGGCTACGAGGGAGCTCCATCGATACATGCATTGCTTACAGCTCCCTCACGTGCCCTGTAGAGGTGCCTGGACCGGAGTGAAGTTACATTCTGGCTCCCGACACCTCTACAGGCCACGCAAGGGAGTTGTACAAGCAATGTATGGATGGAGCTCGGGAAAGATTCCAAACTGAGGATCCACTCCAGTTCTCGTAAAGTAGGGAGACTGGGTGCATCTTAAAAAGAAAAAAAATGAAGCATTTTTTGGAGTGTGTTTGAGATTGTGTCTGTGGTTGTGTGTCTGTCAGTATTTTTAGGGCTAGTGTAGTGCGTTAATCGAACAGTCCTGTGCGATCAACACACTGTACCACGCCATTACACTTACTACACGTTTTGCTTTGCCATTAATTTGAATGGCAGCCTAAACACACCTCCCGCCCACAGATAAATCGCCCGCACCAGAACACAAGGTACCGCAACGCCGTACGTTCTATTGCAGTGCGACTTGGGTCGCCACTTAATATCCAAGGACAAATGTGGGTCCTGAGGTTATACAGGTTGAGAACCACTGGTTTAAAGCATATCTAAACCCAAAAGCAAAAATTTAATACATTGCAGTTTAACAAACCTTAATTCCTTAGACTTGTTTTCTTTTTTCCATTATTTTCACCTGGTGATCAGTCAATCTGTTATTTTTCAATTTCCTTTAAGAGGCCAAGCTGTCCAGCAAAAGTGTCAGATAGAGGGTTAAGACAAAACATTTAACACTGGCAGGGGTGCTTATAATAGTCAGCTTTTATTAATTTATTTCAAACCATATTTGCTTAAAAGTATTAGCTGGACTTCAGCTTTTGTTAGTCAAGTCCATCTAAATCTAAGATTACACACAAAAATATCTTGCACCAATAAGTGTATTGTTAAAATAGATTGTGTGAAATAAGATTATGTGCAATAATTCTCCAAGTAGTGAACCCACCACCAGACAACAAGACACCTCGTGTTTCTCAAATGGAAAGATTACAAAAAAACTACTCACACAGACAACTGATAAAATCCGACTAAATAACAGAAAAATGGAGCCCAAGGATGGAAGCAGCTGGCTAACACCACCCTCTACACAGGGTGACAAACAACTTATATTACCCACTTTTTTGGTAAAATATAAAAGACGGGGTCACGTCGGGTAAATAGACACCAAACATGTCAAGCGTAAAATTTGCGCGCACTCGCAAAAAACTAGCATACCCAAAATTGGCCATAGGTGACGCTTTAAAAGCTTTTACCGCTCATCAGTTTAGTGTTATCAGTGATTGATGGCCCTAGAACTATTGCTCTCACTCCGACGTTTGCAGCGATATGTAACATGTGCGGCGTAATGGGTGCAATCGTCGTTTTCGCAGGTATGCGCACCTGACGCATGTTTACATGCGTGTATGTAGGGGTGGGGATTTTTAAAAAAAAAATTGTTTTTTTTTATTCTTTTTTGTGTAACTTTAAAAAAATTGGGGGGGAAACTTTACATTTTTGTACAATTTTTTTTTCCACTTAACTTTATTGCTATCACAGAGGGGGCTGAGAAACCCCCTTATGTGATAGCAAAAGAGGTGACAGGTCCTCTTTATGGAGACATCAGAAGCTGGCCGGGAGGTAGTTAACATTCAATTTTGGAATGAATGGAGTTTCCTGAATGTAGACCATATTCACTCTTAGAGTTTCATACATTCCTTCCTGTTTCCATTAATTTTGTCACTGTGGTTGAAAACAATGATTGATTTGACCCTAATAAATACTAGAAAATCAAACAAACATTTCCAAAATGAATTTTTAGCCAGCTTTGGTTTTCCCAATATGACAGATTGCTTTTCCCCTCCAACAAACCTTGACCAGTGTGTCTGCTGGTGACCCACTGACATTGGATCATATCCAAAAACAGTTAGTTTGGAAGACTCTAATCTAAGTCTATGGGTCCCTGTGGGTGAATTTGGAACCTTTTCATCAGCTTTTCACAAAAAAAAAGTGAGCAGCACCTGCAGTTTCGATTGCTTCCTGTCATTACAGTGACCAAATAATGGAAGTTGGTGTGCAAATCTCCTAAAAATGCATTGAGACTTGCATTGTAGTGGTATCGATCATTTACTACCACAATTTTGTTTGTTTAGCTTCAAAACAGTGAAGTATTGAAATGACTGATAACAAATTGCTCAGGCTGGAAGGTGATGTAAAGCTTCGAAAATTGCCACAAAATTGCCTGAGGCCCTGTTCACATCGAGGCATATTATAGCTCAAAGCTACAAAATGCTCAACACAAGAAACCCCATTGTTTTCTATGGCCCCTGTTCACTGCCGAGTGTTCTGTCACTTTTATCAAAATGCTTGTAGCTTGAAAAAGTACATGAGCTTTTTTACAGACAGATTTGAGCATTGTTGTCCCCATAGACTTGAATGGAAATGGTTTAAAATGCATGTTACAATTGTTTTTATGCTATTTTTTTGAACTTTATGGCATTTTTGCATGAAGACACAGAGGGCCAAATAGAAAAAACGTCTAAAGCTGAATGCCTGTGATACACTTCAAAAATGCTCGTAAACGCACATCAAAACACTAAAAAAGGCTTTTTTTAAATATCAACGCCTACGCCTAGATGTGAACAGGACCTAATGCTTAGAATAATCCTCCTGGTGTGTACAACTATAGACCAAGTCACTTTACTTGCAGGTCTCTTCATGCAGCATAATGCATAAACTGTAAGGATCACTAAACCCTATGCAGAAGGTAGCTGCAGTGTAGATGACTGCCTAGCTCATGACTTATTCACTAAAACCTAGTAGAAAGGGCTACTGGACATAATGTGAATGGATCGTTTAGGTAGGATCTAACATTGCAAAACTGATGGTAGATTTTATTGATCTGACAAGTCAAATTTGTAATGCAATTTGACTATGAGTGGCCAGTATAGTCCAAGGCTAGCCATTCCTGTTGAATTGGCCTAAATACAATAGCCATCAGGAGGCGATCTCTTCATCTATGCTGTTAATCATGGAGGGGGGAATCAAGTGATTTCTTTTATTCAGCCTCTATGGCCATCCACTTTAGAGATTCAGGCAGAGATAAGCACAGGAGTGAGGTTGAAACAGTGGCTACTTTACAACACACATAGGGACCATGGAGAACAAACGTAGCCACCCCCCAGAAGGAAGGACAGTGTCAGCACCAATTCAGAGATGATTTGAGGATCTACGGCCGAGTGATACACAAATAAGATACATTTTTGTTCATATTTACGGGACTTGAATGCATTTATAAGATTTAACTCCTGAGTTTAGTGTCACTTTATGGATGAAATGTATAGAAAGTGTGTCAGGAGGCATTCATCTAGTCCCGACACCTGAATGATATGCTCAAGAAGGGACCCGTAGCTCCCCATCTGTCATTCTCAGAGAGAAATTTACCTGTCTATGTCCTTTTTAGCTCCGTAGTCTGAGGCTCCATTCACATATAGCGTTTGCGTTTCCCACGCAATTTTCCGCGTGGAAGCCCGCACACAACACAAACGCTGTATGTGAAACAACTGCATGGATTCCACTCGTTTGCGACTATTATATAGCCGCGAACGTGCGGAGTCCGCCATATTATTGCGCTTGCACTAATTTGGGGACCGCACAGTTTCGTACTGCGCGGTCCCCGCAATAGTCTGAACAATGCACATTAAAGCGCATTGTTTTTTCGGTTTAGAGCGGCTCCGTGCGTATTCGGCTGTATGATTACAGCCGCCCGAGTGTGAATGGAGCCTAAATCCTAATAATATTATGACATAACTGTTTGTTTTAGCTATGCATCATACATTTATGCCTTTTTCATCCACTTCACTTGAAGGATCTGTCTAGGCATGGCCTAAATGTACCCCCAAACGTCCCTCTCCACCTCTTCAGCATATCCCAACATTTGTTTTCCCTTCTCCAGTAGCAAGAAACAACTTTTTTTATTTCCTGTGAAGTCATCACCAGGCTTTGTAAATTCTTGCAAGGGCAGCTGCTGGGAAGTTAGTTCCTGCTGACACAAACATGTCCCCCAGTGCTACATCTCACAGGAGCCCCTATCTAGTCAAACTAATCTGGCCATGCACTGGGAAATAAATCAATGTATAAGAGATAGACAGGAATAGGTGAAGTTATGTAGCCAAGCCCTCGTGCAGGGCTGACAGCACTGCTTGGGATTCCTGTGAGGCGGACTTTTTGGCAGGATCATCAGGTATTTGTTTGTACTTAAAGATAAAAAATTGTTAAAAGTGCAAGTATTGCAGAGATGTACTATATATTATTATTATTTTTGCCCAGAGATAAACATTTGTATAGACTGCACAATGAAAGAAAAGCTTCTTTTGTACTAAAAGAACAGTAGTAAGCCATTCTCCCAACAGATGTGCCCACTGCACTACAAAATGTGCATAGTGGGAGCCATTTAGGCTGCTAATTAGACTCTTTTCAGGTCATTATACTATAATCCAGCAGCAGGTACCAACTGATACACTTTTTATCTTTTATGTGTACATTTAAACTTTCCTCCCTCCAGCCCTGACTTTTCCACCCCCATCCCCAGATCACAATCCATCTTGGTCTTTTGAAGATCCCTTTCCTTAGCTCCACTCTGGCCCCCAGGCTAGCTAATTATTAGCATGGTGAGATAGGCTTTTTCACGTGCAAAGAAGCCTCATTCCTGTCCTGGGGTGACATGCCATTAGCTTTACTCAACACCAAAATACCTATTCTCTTATTTCATGTTTGGAAGTTAGTCCCAGCAAATTTTCAATGCGGGATGAATCAGTGTTTGTATGAACATTTCCTCTATTTACAAGCTCATGTCATCTCCATGGAAGGACTCCTTGGAGACAGATGGGGGGACGTGTCTGTCTGAACTTTTGTTTCTAAAGTTAACTATCTACAGTCATAATACTGCAAAGTCAAATGTGTGAGGAGTACTAAAGATATAAGATGATCATTGCATGATACAGCTAGGTTTGGGTGATTAGCATTATGTGTGGCCTGAGTTCATGTGGTGGTCGGATGTGCAGATGCACAGGTCACAGATCAGGACTCAGACCAGCAAGCTTGGCTCAAGTGATCTTGCAGTGTTTCTCTATGGAGGAAGGGGGCAGGCAGTAAAGAAAGGTCCAATAAGTTTATTAATTGTCATTTGGCAGTGGTGCGGTTCAATATATGTGGGATTACTGACCAATCTGGTCAATATTGACCAGAAAGGGCAACTGTACTCTCATCCCTACAGTTAGCTTATGACTGCCTACAGTATGTGTACTTACAGAAACTCCTAATAACTGCTCTATGGTTTTCTCTTCCAGGCCAGCTATGGATTTTCAGTTTCCTGAATATCATCTGCCGCTACAGCTGTCATCCTTTCATACGCAGGAACAAATATCAGCACTCTAAAGGCACAGTTTCTTTGTACACAACGAAAAGCAAAGCAAACACTTATAAAGCCGCAGGTGATGAAAGCAAACCATGCATTTACATTGTTTTGGTCCCCCTCCCAATTTTAAAGTGCTTTATTGAATAAAAAAAATGGACAATATGGTTACCTTTCCCTCCAGCTCCCTTCTGCAGTTTCTAAACATTGTGACGTTATCATCCATCCCGTATAGTGCTGAAGCATCTTCTCGTGAGATTTGGAATCCTCAACATTCCCCAAGAACTCGCCTGCAGGATGGTGACATCACCTTCCGCACCATGTAAGCCAAGGGAAAGGTGAGTATATTATGTAACTTTTTTAAAAGTTTCATGCAGCATTTTAGAAAGGGGAAGGGGGGGTCACACTAAAAACACAGACCTTTCTGTGTTCCCCAGAACTGTTCAAAAAAATCCTGTCATCAGAACAGTAAGTGAGGGAAAATTTGGGCCCGCAGACAGCAATAAAAACCTGACCGATATTCTAATCTTTACCCACTGTATCCAAAACTGACAAAAAGTCTGGGCTGGACATTCACTTTGGGCTTCATTTGTAAAAGTTCTGCCTGGCTTATAGATGGGCAAATGCCATTAGCATGCCACTAGCTCCCCTAGACCAGGTGCTAGGTGCTGAGCAATATAGGTATTTCCTTTATCATTTCATTTATAATTTAAGCCCTTAAATACCTGTAAGTGATATATTTAAGTGTAAGTGATATACATTGTACATGTAAGTGATACACATTGCCTAGAATGCATACACTTAAAGCAGATCTTGCACTCCATGCAAGTTCCTCTTTAATATTAACCCCCCCCCCCCCCCCT
>NW_017306471.1:1598827-1625537 GCF_000935625.1 Nanorana parkeri
AACCCCCAGCTTCTGTGCTGCAGGGGGTGACATCTGCATCCTTCAGGGCTATATCCCGGGAATGCCAAGTACACCAAATCTCATGAGATCATGACAGCACACTGCTGGAGTGTCTTCGCGGCATTCACTGGGATATCGCCTAAAGGATGTTGATGAAGGCCCACTGAGCAGAAGCACTGAAGCAGGGGTAAGGTAAGTATGTTAATCAACTTTTTTACCACACCGGTGTTTTTATTTTTTTTAGATGGGGCGGCGGTAACTATATTTTAGTGCAAGGTCCTCTTTAATGAAACAAATGCATCAGCTGCCAGGCCCACATTAACTGCTAAATTAGAACAGAGGACTCATATTGTTAAAGCCTAAACATTTTTTTAGGTTGCCTGGTGTGTATGTTCATCACTGGCTGCCATATTTCTCTGCCCCTTCCTTGCCTTGGGAACTCATTTCAGCCTCCAGGGTGACACAGGGGTAGCTGTTCCTTTTTAAATATCAGCTCCATGGAATGCAGAGAATTCTAAAGCAGGTCAGGGCAGGAAACAAGCATCCCAGCTTTAAGGGAAACACTGTTAGCACTAACCCGTTCAGCTTGCAGTGGTGTTCTGGAGATAATAATCATTGTCCTTCTGCTACAGTATTATATGTAGCAACTGTCTGAGCTAACAGCGAATCACACTCGCGCCTTGTGCAATTTAATTCCTGCATGCCATACGTGTCTGGCTCCACATTTCATACTACATAAACAAGGAGAAAACAGCTGCAAAACAAATTGTGTGGGTGGCACTTTATTATCCGATGATGGTTTTGATCACATTTATAATCGCCTTCTATGTAAAAATGTCTCACATGTTCTAGTTAGGCAAACTGTATTCTCTGCCGCAGCCAGAAATTCGTTTCAGCATCGTTCTCGGAGAACTGCAGGCATGACAAAAAAAAAAATCAGCAATAAATATGTAAAGTGAAGAGTACTTATTTGACAGCAAATGAATAGGAATCACCAGCGCTCAGTAAAAGACTACAAATGATAAAGTCCATTTAATCGGACAGATCGTCATACATGTTAGAATAATTATAACCGACGTTTCGGGGCCACGTAGGGACCCTTCACCAGACCGTCCCCAAAAGCACAGCATTTTTTTGCAAAATTAATAACTCTGCAGTGAAACAATTTTTTACAAAGTTACTCAGCTCATCTCCATTGTTCACATCGATCTGCAGCTTGCAGTCTGCTGGATTTTGGCTGCATTGACGTAAATTTTCCTATTTTAGCTAATACAATTTTTTAAAAACACATTGCAACACGTGTATCAACGCATACTAACGCATACATGTGAATGACCTTTTATTTTGCTTTGTAGGCTATCATTTAGGCTAAAGGAATGTGAAAGGCACATTAATATCTATTCAGGAGGAAACAAGGAGAAATCTTTGGCACTAGTCTTACCTCCTAGTGGGCAACAGTCGGCAAACAAACAAAACTGGTCAGTTAGTTCCCACTAAGAACCATTGATTCAGAGTGTCTGCCCCTGCCTATAGACATGAAGATTTACATGATCCAGCAGACACGGATTACCTCATATCTGTGAATAGCTCAGTGGCTGAAACAGTCATGTGAAAAAATGACTACCCCTCTATGCCTGTGGCACAAAGCTATATACAGTATAGCCAAAGAGGCTGTAACAAGCCTTCATCCAGAATCCAGGGAATTCAAAAATGGATATGCATTGTTGGACCAGGGTACCTGGGGCCCACTAGAGGAAGCAAGTAAAAACCATAACCACACACCAGCAGCAAAAAGAATGATAATATATTACATCAAGAAATGTATTCGGCTTATTTATTATTCTGATTATTTAGCTGTATCTAAAAGGATGCCTCAATATGCCCCTAGGTGTCATTTACTGTAGTTGAGTTGAGTTTGTGTTTTTTTTAATCATTCCTGTGGGTCCTGACAGTTGAAATGTTTTCGTTATGCCTCCTTAGATATAGACAGACTCACTCTGTAACATCTGGAAGAACTCCAGGTAAAACTGTTATTAACCCTAGAGGCTCAATGGACTGGTCTAAGAGCAAGCCGGTTCAGAGAATCGTATAACTGTTTTATTTTTTCCCTAGGCAAGGGTTAATAATGTTTTTACCTGGAGTTCTGCTTCAAAGCGATTCAGTCACTTGAAAAATAAGTTTTTTTTTAAAACAGCCTGTAAAGGAAGATCCCTCATACTTTACATGCCTGATGAAGGGACCCTGAGTGGCCCAAAATGTGTCAATGTGACAAGATGTGATTGCATCAATAAAAGGATCACTTCTTGAAGAATTGACCATGGTGTGCTGGTGACACACTCTACTAAGTGGCCACAAGAATAAACCCCAGCGTTGGTGTCAGTGGCTGTAATACTTGCCCCCCCGCATTGGTGTCAGTGGCTGTAAGAATTGCCCCCTGCATTGGTGTCAGTGGCCACAAAAAAAACCCTAGCACTGGTGTCAAAGGCTGCAAAAATAATCCAGAATATTGGTGTCAGTCACTGCAATATTAACCCTCAGCATTGGCATTAGTGCACTCAGTATTAACCTTCAGCATTGGTATCAGTGACTGCAAAAACAACCCCCTCAGCATTAGTGCCAGTGGCAACACTACTAAACCACCCACCATTGGTGGTCAGTGGCAGTACTGTAAACCCCTCCCCTTTGTACTAAGGGATAGTGGTACTGCTATTTATTCCTCCCCCAAGATTGGTGGTCAGTGACAGTAATATGTAACTCCCCTCCTCATTGGTTATCAGTTGCACAATTATTTAACCCCCCAACATTATTGGTCAGTGGCAGTGCTGTAAACCCCCTCCTGCACCAGTAGTAGTACTATTTAACCCCCCCAACATTGGTGATCAGTGGCAGTATTATGTAATCCCCCACATTAGTGATCAGTGGCAGTATTATGTCATCCCCACATTGGTGGTCAGTGGCAGTATTATGTAATCCCCCACATTAGCGATCAGTGGCAGTATTATGTAATCCCCCACATTGGTGATCAGTGGCAGTATTATGTAATCCCCACATTGGTGGTCAGTGGCAGTATTATGTAATCCCCACATTAGTGATCAGTGGCAGTATTATTTAACCCTCCTACCCTATATTTGTGGTGAGTAATATTTAACCCTCTCATCCCACATCGGTGGTCAGTGGCAGTATTATTTAACCCTCTTCCCCTATATTTGTGGTGAGTAATATTTAACCCTCTCATCCCTCATTGGTGGTCAGTGGGAGTAAAATGTAACCACTCATTGTTGGTCTCTAGTAACTTCTCTCCATTGGTGGTCACTGGCTATAAAATAGAACTCCCTAACATTGATGGACATTGCTTACTTACCTAATACTCTCTCTCTGCCTCATCTGGCCAGGTCTACATAACCACATTTCTCTGTCATTTTGTAGGCCCAGCAGACAGGATCAGGAAAGCTGCAGGTGGCAGCCCCGTGGGCAACAACCATTGCTCCAGGAGAATTGTCAGCTTCCAACAAGCATCACATGCCTGGGTCACCCACCATCGTTCTAACTGCCTTCCCCCACATCACTAGAGGACACAGTAGTGATGTAGTGGCTGGCTGGATGAACCGCAGCACAGAGTGCATGCCTGTCGGATGTGAAATTCTGGCACAGGCTCCTTTTAGATTGTAAGCACTCACGGGCAGTGCCCTCCTTACCATCTTGTCTTAAATTGTATTGTGACTGTAATGTCTTCCTTATATTGTAAAGCGCTGTGCAAACAATTGGCGCTATATAAATCCTGTATAATAATAATAATAGTAACGTGGGAGCCGAATGTCTTGTGGAGAGGTCAGTATAAAGTAGTATTCTTTTCAGGCAACTGTTTTTATACATTTCTTTTTCAAGCACGAGAGTCGCTTTAAAGTGAGCATGTTACTTGGCCCTGGGCAAAATATAGGTTCATTGTAAGCAGAAAACAAACAGAAAAACAGCAAGTGCCCTTGCCACAACCCCATTAACTTCATCATCATTTCACATAGCCCGGAGCAACCAAATTCCATCAGTCAGAAAATGGAAACCTCAATTGGACCATTTGCTATTAGAGACATGAATATGTTTTCTTTATACTAGTGTATGAAAATATACCACACAATGTGGAGGGTAGACTCTTACATTAAAAAAATAATGTTTTGGCCATTTCACTTTTACTGTCTTAGGTTTTATACATTTAGTTTCCTACTAAAGGTATAAAACTGCTTGTTATATTTCATAGTAGGCACATCCATATTCCACATGCCTACAAATCATTTCTAAATTTCCTGTAAGACACCCTGAGAACCCTGAACACTCTGATATCCAAATAATGACACCCTTTGTTGGGTTCAAACTCTGGTCTGCCCCATCCTACATCACGCTATTGGGCCAATAGTAAGGATCAGGAGGCAGGTCAGAGATGGTGACAACAGGAACTCCTCACAATTCAAATGTTAGAGAGCTGTAGTGTTTGGGTGTTCTACAGAAAATAGTACATTAAAGTGGTATTCAATGCTCAAACTTTTTTCAATAATGAATCCAGATCAAAGAAATATACATTGCCCAGAAAAGTATTTCTTTACATTTTTGCCAAAACGTTTGCAGTCATCATGTTTTCAAACAGCTCTGACTCTCTCAGCTCAGTTTCCCTGAACTTCCTGTCCAGTACAAGATCTCAAGGGACAACACAGTCTCCAGCAGCTGCCCAACTTCTAGCCTGGGAGGAGGAAGGAGAAGAGGGGAGCAGGGAGGAGGGTAGTGGCTTGTCTTGCTGTGTCTGTGTATGTAGAGAAACACACAGCTTACTAGCACACTCAAGGGTGGCTCCATAGGCTCCTACAAGGGTAGGAGCCACCCTAAAACAGGATATCAGGGCCAATACTCAGGGCACCAGCTGATTTTGCAGGAAATAAAACTTTTTAACGTCAAGGATCAGTATCCATTGTAACTGATGTAATCAGCATTTCAAATAGCTTGGAAACCTTAAAGGAGAACTATGGGGTTAGGGCTTTTCCCCATAGTTCTCCTTAGGGTAATGGGAGGATACAAACTGGCGTCCTCCCGTCACCCTAAGCTCAGTATACCGCGAGCTACAGCTCGTGGTATACTGAGACGCCGCAGCTGAAGCGGATCCTGACAATTATGTCTGGATCCGCCCAGCTGCGTGAGTGACAGCTGGCTCTGCCTATCTAGAGGCAGAGCCAGCTGTACCCGCCCCCTCTACCGTCCGTTCTGCCAGTCAGCACTGGGGTATCGGAGCGGGGAGGGGGGAATCCAGTCCCTCCCCTGCCACGGCAAAGAGCCGCGACAGGATCGAGAAGTGAGCGAACGCCGGTATGTTATTCGCTCACTTCCCGATCTACTGAGCCGACCTGTGACAGTTTCATTGTCACAGGTCGGCTAGAACTATGAGGATGAGTGAAAAGCACTCACCTCATAGTTCTCCTTTAATATCAGTTTAAAGTAGATCTATTCTTAGAAATATGCTTTAAGTTAAGTAATGTGTAAGTTTAACACTTGTAGGTATTTATTACCTCTCAATAAGAGTATAGTAATACGCATGGTGATACTTTCACTTTTGTTCTCTCCAAAAGGCTGCCACCATGTTTATTTAGGATCATTATGAAGCATTATGGAGAATTTTGATGCTTCTGCAGTAGTCTCTATGTTCTTGGCTGGATGTACACATGTCGTCTCAAACAGCTTAAAGGGTATCTATGTTGAAAGACTAAAAATAAATATGTATTTCTATGTTGGATTTCCATATGTTCTATCCCACTGCTAAGAATCCTATGAACCCATTTCAGATGGTACATGGGAAATATGGAGCTCTGGTTCATTTCCTCTAGTAGTTATTCCAGTTAGAATTTAGGTCTAGTATAGCAGAAAGTTTTCCTTTTAAGCCTACTTTCCAAAGAGTAAGGGCAGCAGGACAACCTGAGTCTCGGGAAGACTAGTAAAAAAAAATCCATGTATTTATAAAGCTTTACAAACGCACTTAGTGCTCCGCTGGCATTGAGACTTTAAGCCAGTAGCGTGCTCTTAAAATGAATGCAGATCAAAGAAAAGCCAGGAGAAGAGCTTGTTCATGTGAACTATCAAAGTCATATGACCGGCCGCGTCTCCAGTCACAAAGAAGCAGAGAGAGCTCTGTGATATACCGCAGGCTTCACAACATGGCATGCGTTTTGGGAATGGGCTGTAAAATGCTGAACAATGTGTGCATAACCTTGCAGTGTATAGTGGAAAGAGGATAGCTATATCTACTATTCTTTTTTGTGTATTAATTCTTTTTTCTATGTAAGTGTGAATGAGGGGAGGGGGAGGGGGGGGGGTATTTGTGCATATACTTTGTGCTTAAATGCGTTCCTCTTTCTAACTCCAGAAAGTTGGGATGTATGCTTCCCCATTCCAAATGACACGTCCTTTAAAGGGAAACTTCATCCTGCCTGGGTAAAGTGAAACTTTAAAGGAGAACTATGAGGCGAGTGAAAATTACTCAGCCTCATAGTTCTAGCCGACGTGTGACAATGAAACTGTCACACGTCAGCTCAATAGATCAGGAAGTGAGCGAACACATACCGTCGCTCGCTCACTTCTCGATCCTGTCCCTGCAGAGAGCCGTGACTGTCACTCAGGGCTCCCTGCAGGGATTCCCCCCCCCTCCCCTGTCCGATCCTCCAGCGCTGACTGGCAGATTGGACGGGGGAGGGGGCGGGCACAGCTGGCTCTGCCTCTAGATAGGTGCCTCTAGATGTCACTAACGCAGCTGGGTGGATATCGACAGTAATGTCGGGATTCCTCCCGGCTGCGGCGTCTCAGTATACCGCGAGCTGCAGCTCGCGGTATACTGAGCTTAGGGTAACAGGAGGACGCTAGTTTGTGTCCTCCCGTTACCCTTAGAAGAGAACTATGGGGAAAAGCCCTGACCCCATAGTTCTCCTTAAAAGGAGAATTATGGTGAAAGTGAAATATCCTACCATCTTGTCTTGAATTGTATTGCAATTATAATGTCTTCCTTATATTGTAAAGTGCTGTGCAAACTGTTGGCGCTATATAAATCCTGTATAATAATAATAACAAAAATACTCATTCCCATAATTAGAGCCGACATGTGACACTGTAGCCACTGTAGCTTTCACAGGTTGGCTCTATTAATCGAGAACTGAGAGTCTCACATATGGCCGATCGATCAGATCCTGATCATGTCCCTGCAAAGAGCGGTGACTGACATGGGATTCCCCACTCTCCGTTTCCCCAGCGCTGACTGGAGGGAAAGACAGAGGAGGGGGTGGGCACAACTGAATCTGGCTCTAGAGAGGCAGAGCCAGCCGTCAATCAGGTAGCGGGGTGGATCCCGACAATATTTTTGGGATCTTTCCCGGCTGCAGAGTGGCTCTGTGATGTCAGCATAAAGCGGGCAATAGCTCACTATATGCTGCGTTTTGGGTAACAGGAGTACATTAGTATATGTCCTCCTGTGACCCTGAAGAGAACTATGGCAAAAAAAAGTGTTGCACCCATCACCTTCTGTGATGTGGCTACTAGACATTTAGTGATAGTCAGGGCTGTAGACAGCCTGCCTGGATTTGTAGTGGCAATTATATGGTTAATCCCAGGTGTCTAGCCTTGCCTGTACCCCCCTTGGCAGAGTGTGACTCTGTCATGTTGTAGGACAGCCAATGGAAAATACTGTAATGTATGTACAGTACAGCAGCCAATCACTGGGCTTCTCTCAGCCAGTGGTGCATGCTGGGATAGGTTACATATATTGGTGGGATCTGCCATGTGCTCAGACTAGCCGGGGCCAGCCATGGGACCAGCCAGACTAACCGGGACCAGCCATTAGGGCTGGGTCCTGTTCAGCCTGTCCCCCAGGCTAGGCTGAGGCCTGGGGGTGGGCATGGGCTGGTGTGAGCGAAAAGGTTTCCCTGAGACTTCCAGCATGGAGGAGGCCTGGGATGCTGAAAGAGGAAGAGAACCGGGACCAGTGCAGGCTCTTGAAGTGCCCTGGAAATAAGTGGACTACAGGAGCATGGTCGGTGTCTTTCCTGTGTTGAGGATCTGCATCCATCCTGTCTGTCTGTTACATCAGTGGCTGTCCTCTGTCTCCCAGGTGGATCTACACTGATACATCTATAAAGTCTGGTGAGTCTGGAGCTTCTGTTGTTTACCCCTGGACACCTAGAACCCCTATACCCTCGCTCCCCAGTGAAGATGTTCAATAAATCGTTTACTTAGCATTTTGCTACTGGAGTGGGAATCAGTTTATGGGCACCAGAAGAGGACGGTTAGTGCTATTGGGTGGGCAGGTGAAGATCATCCCCTAGACAAACTAGAAATGAACCGGGCACCAGCAGCTTCTGCGTGGGTAGCGCTACAAGAGGTTCTTTTAAATCCCTTATAACTGTTACAGTATGCAGATATAAAAAACATACTTACTATCATCATGGAGTGCAGTGTTGCCTTCATTGCAGCCGGAGTTCTCCTTGCAACATTCTGCTCCTGCGCTGCCATCTTGAAACAAAATCCCACGCATGCACAGACACGCCGTGAGCCTCTCATGGGTTCCATAGACTGGTAAAGGCAGTTTGTGTGTGAGATCTAATGCATGTGTAGATATGCTGCAGGTCTCTACCATATCTACGGGACCTGGCAGACCCGTGGCATGCCTGCGCAAAATGTCATGCTGAAACACTCCCTGTCTATGCCACACCTTCCAGGAGGCAACGCTGAATGGACCTACATTATCATCACCTAGGCAAGGATTCAGGAAGAGGAACCCTATGAAAAAGTATTTTCTCTTTAACAGAAAAAAGATCTGCAATAGAGGTAGGAGGCAGATGAGAAGAAGTTCTTTTCAGGGGTGAAGGTCCCCTTTAAAGATGCAATCATCTTTTTCATTGTATACAAGAGAAGAAAAGAAAAGCGGGGCTTTAAAAGTGTCCAAACCATACAAGACGTCCATCAAACATACATGGTTTTGTATAACTTTTTCAAAAGGATTGCCCCCCAAATAATTACTGTTGATATGATAAACTGAGTAACAAGCCATTTTGCAATATCTTACACCACACATCTTCCATTAGAAAGTTAACAGTAAAATTCTTGCTATGAAATACTGTGGTAAAAGCTTTTTACACCTAACAACGTGTGATCGGCGAACGCTAGTCAGGAGTCAGAGGAAAATGCTGTGAAAATTCTTCAGCATAAAGCCCAATTCTTTCAAGTACAGTAAGCATGCCCTCTGCCCAGACTTCTAAAGAATTCATTACTTCCTCCATTTGCAGGAAAATACAGCTTCAGTTATATGTTGCGTCAGGTCTAGGGAAGTTATCATATAGCGTTTTCTAAGTGACAAGTCCAGCCGAACAATAATAGTGATGACAATGCTATAGAAAAAGGAATATAAATATAGATATTCTGACTCTCAGTATAGACTTTCTCTGGTGTCAGCTGTAAAACCCCAACTTTGCTTAAAAGAGGAAAAAGGATTCTACTAAACGTTATCACACTTGGCTCTGTTCTGGAGATATTCCAAACATTCTTCCATTGGTTACATGCCGTCTATTCACATCTGACCTCCCTCATGTCCATGGCTCTAGATACAGAGATGAGTTCCCGTGAACACGAAAAGCACTTTTGAATGCGATTAAAGCAATAGGACATGTGACACTCGGCAGCTTGGAAATACTCCCGAAAAGAGGAATAAGTATATTGTATAGAGTGTTTTATTCATATCTCAGTTGTAATTCTGTGTTTTGCTGTTACAATTTAAAGAAGAACTCAAGGATTTAAAAAACTTACGCTTACAGTGGGGCTACCCCCGTACTACAAGGGTTAAGAGTGCGGTCCAGTGCGTTCGGCCTCTGGAACGCAAGCCGGACGGCTCAGTTTTTTTGGTGGCGGGAGGGGGCGTGGTGGTGCATTGAACTCAATGGCACCGCAGCCACGCCCAAGGTGCGATCGCTGCCACCCAAACACGTGGCACATTAGTGCCTGCGTTCCGGTCCAGTGCGATCTGTAGAAAATAGTGTTTGCAGCATTTTTTGCAGAACGCAGGCACTAATGTGTTGCGCGTTCGGGTGGCGGTGATTGCACCGTGGGCGTGGCTGCGGTGCCATTGAGTTCAATGCACCACCACGCCCCCTCCCGCCCCCCATGCACAGGAGTTCCATCATCAGTGACCACCCAATGGCTGATGAGAATGCCTAGGGAGCAGAAGCAGAGATAGCGGCGTGGGACAGAGTGGTGGACAGAAGATCAATTCGACAGCACCAGAGAAGGGCACACTTGTAAGGTAAATGCACCCCAATGCACTCCATACTTGCAGAAATCCACCATTTACAGCAGGGGCGGACTGGGCCGGGCCCTCTGCTGGCTTTAAAAACAGCCGCTGCCCGCGGCAGTCAGGGGGCCTGTCACTGGCCCCCGCTAAAAGAACCCTCCGGCCGCCGGTGCAGTGGCTCCCTCCGAGTGACACATTTAAAAATTCGAGAACATTTATAGAACACTGACTTTGACACTGTCCGGCCCTTCCCACTAACCTCCCACAGCTCATAGCCCAGGAGCATGGACAGCCAGCGGCGGCCTACAGTGGGCGAGAGTGCCTAAAGTAGTGGACATGGAGCGGAGTAAGGCCAGAACTATGTAGGGAGCCCAGTGGGAGGAGAGCACCATCCCCTAGCCAGTCACCCGTCATGAACTTACTAGGAGTCCTCACATCTCCCCAGCATTCACACTACCATTACATGGATGGGAAAAGTGGCAGACGGGCGGGGAGGAGGCAGAGCGGGAGGTGGGCCAAGTTGCTGCACCATGGGCTTCTGTGTTGTAGTTGCCAGTTGCCAGTCAGCCCCTGATTTACAGTGTGGTTTACTTTTGCACAAAAACCCACTTGAAAATCAACTGAAAATGCTCCTGCTCCAGTGTGAATGGGAGCTAAAATATACATCGTGTCCCATTCATTACCAATATGTATGAGTTCATACAGCCTGAAGATGTTTTACACAGAAATTCATTTTCTATGCAGTCTTGACCTAAATTCCAACCTGGAAAAAGAAACAGACACGGATGCAAAAACCAATTTATAGCACGTTGCAAGGCAACAAAGGTACAGCTAAAGAGGTCAAAGCAGCAGTGATGTCGATATCACTGCGGAGTAAGTGGAGCCTGCTGATCAGCCTTTAAAGAGAACCTGTAGCCAGATAATTTATTGAAACAGTAATCTTTCCACAAGATTACTGTATATGTGCACTTAACATATTTTATGCACGTTACTTACCTAAGCGTATCTTGTGTTGACATACCAAAGGCCTGAGACTTCTGCTGGGTGCCACCATCTTGAATGTGATGTCAACAGCCCCAGCAGAGTTGTCATGCAAGTAATACTCTTTAGTAGGTATAGTCAAATGTTGGCCCTTCTGCTGTGGTGAACCTACAAATCCTAACATGCATCTGCCTCAGGGGGTCATGCCTGTGGCTGTCAGAGTTGTGCAATGCCTAAAGGTATTTGTAGTTTCCCAACAGCTGGAAGGCAGACATTTGGCCACCCCTGCCTTATAGTATTGCTGTTCGCTCTCTTCCTGGAAGCTATGTAAAAGTGTATGTAGGGGGGAGGAGGATGCGCTGGGCCAGCACAGATAGCAATTAGGATGGGATGCAGGCCAGAGCTTCACAGGTTGCTAAGAGCTCTAAGCAACCTGGGATGCTCTGGTCCCATGTAACACAAAGGGATGCTCCCGGAGTTAACTGCCTCAGGCTGCCTTATAATAGGGCGGCCCTAAATATGGTCTTTAGATACTCTTTCAGGTCCCATTCATACCTAGGTATCTTGTAGTTTGATTGTCTAAGCACTACAACACTCAACAAGAGAAATCTCATTGTTTTCAATGGTCCCTGTTCACACCTGAGCATTCCGTCGCTTGTAGCAAAACGTCTGTAGCTGGAAAAAAATTAAAAAATAGATGAGCTTCTTTTCACGCAGAATTGAATGTTTGGGCCTCAGAGACTGCAATGGGAGCACCTAAAACAAATGTGCATTTCCACATGCGTTTTTCAGTCAATCCAATGTAAAAGTCTATGGGCCAAACACACATGATTCTGAACCTGTATTAAAAGCAGTGCATAAAAATGTGTGAAAAACGCATATACAAATGTGCATAAAACCCGGCTCTAAATCGCCTACACCAGGGGTTGGCCCTCCAGCTGTTGTGGAACTACAGATCCCATGAGGCATTGCAAGACTGACAGTTTCAGGCACGACTCCCAGAGGCATGTTGAGATTTGTAGTTAAAGCACAGCTGGAGGGCCGGAGTTGCACAGCCCTGGCCTACACCCAAGATAAGGCAATATTCAAACTGGGACTTCTGGGATCCCTGTGGCAAGAACCTATGAATACATGTAGCAGAACTCACAGGTGTCCCTGTTCAGATGCAGCGGCTGTACCCAGTGGTATGATTGTATGTGGCTTGGGATAGTCTCTGGATGTATCTATCTTGCGTTCAGGGACAATCATCTATCACAAACCGTATGTATTCGCACCATGTACATGCCGCTGACAGATACAGCTACTGTCACCCTGTCATTTACTTATATGGGTACAGCAGCCACATCTGAACGGGGACACCTGACAAATCTGTAGGTTCTTGCTGCAGGAACCCCAGAGGTCCCCATGTGAATGGGGCCTTAGGTGTGAATGTTAGTTCCGTCTCGTCATTTTCACCCTCTTGGTCTGTCTTCCAAACTTCTTCTAAATATCTCATGTGTGTTCTGTTTTGCCTCAGTCCATAGCACAGGTGCAGCTCGCACAATCCCTCAGGAGCATTGTGTGCCATTGATTGGACTTAAAAGCTAAAAACTTCAAAAGTCTCGCAACGTAAAAAGAAAACTCCTTTCATATGACACCGAGGACACCTGCCACATTCTTCATCCTCTGTATGGGAAGGCTGGGTACACTTCATCCTCTTCATAGGAGGATGTCAGCAACAGAACGTTGAAAGTGCATTGAATTCTAAAAAAAGATGAAAAGGAAGGCTGGGGCTCGCAGATTATTTACAAACGTCTCCTAGTCACAAATCTAGGACTTTAAACTAAGCCAGACATATGAGGACAATCATTTCCTTTTACAGTATTGGAATTAGAAAGGTTAAGCTGCCCACACACCTTACAATTTATCTGCAGATTTTCTGTGGTCAGATGGAAAAAGTGCAACAGATTGGCCCAGGTGGAGATTACTCCATCCACACAGTTAAGTGTAGATGGAGGAATCTGTTGCACCTTTTCCATCTGACCACAGAAAATCTGCAGATAAATTGTAAGGTGTGTGGGCAGCTTTAGCGTGGTATTCTGGGACCAGATCAACGTGAGATTTCGGGTCCCTGGCCTCATCAATGGCCAAGCAATAGATGCATCTGGGTTTTTTTTATCACTACTGATATCATTAAAGTGTATGTCAGGGCAAACTAAACCCTGGCATCCCCTGGGGATCCACCCCACTGCCTGATTGACAGCTGACTCAGCATCTCTAGAACCAGAGCCAGCTATGCCCGCCCCTTCCCCTGTTTGTCCCTCCAATGAGCGCTGAAGGGGGGAGTCGCAGTGGGGAGCGATGACTAAGAGCCACTGCTCTCTACAGAGAGAAGCCATGAGCTGAGCGATCAGCGGTTTGTGATTTTTGTTTTGATCTATAGAGCTGGTGTGTGACAGCTCAAGCTATTGGGAATAGTACATTGTCCCAATAGTTCTCCTTTAAAGTACAAGCAAACCTAAAATCTATTTTCAGTATGTTAGGCATCATGGCTCACTGTATACAGTTTTCTAAATATTTTTTTGTGAATATTTTACAAAATACCTTAGCTGGAGAGCCTGCCAGTGACAGCATTTCCTATAGCAGGCTGACAACGCTAATCCACTGCCTAGCAATTAGCAGCAACATTGTAAGCCTGCCTTGTGCGTCCTCATTCAGTTGCCCGTGGGGTTGCCTATCAGATTTTAATACAAATATACAGTATTCCTAATACTGTTCCATCTTATATGTGTTCCCTCACCTCTTCCAACTTCCCCACTTTACCACCCTACTACAGCTGTTAAAACCCTTCCTGTGTTACCTATCAAGAGGGAAAGAAACAAAAGAATTGTTTAGCAATGTTTTGCAACCTTTAAAATGTTTGGAATTTTTTTGTTACCATATTTTTGGACTATGATTCTGCAATATCTAATTTTCATTTATTCAATAAACATTTCTCGGTGTCTCGGTGATGCATTCAGTGAAAGCTAACAGTATGTAGGGCGAAGCTCATCTGGGTACAACCCAGATGAGCTTCGCCCTACAACCAGGTACCATGGAAATGCTGCTGTTAAGATAAATGCTGGACTGGTCATGTGTTCTCTTGGAGATATATGGGCACCGCAAATACCTGGGGAGTGTGAAAATAAATGTCGGACCGGGTCAGGGGTTAGCGGTGGTTTGGTGAAGGTGGGTCTGCCAGTGGCAATGGTCAGGACGGTTCCTTCAGTGCACTGACTCCATCATCTGAGCCCCCATTGTTATGGGCCCAGGTGTGGGACGGAATCCCTAACATACTAAGCCTGTAATCACTGGTGAAGGAGAGGCCTCTCAAATGAACTGCAAGTTAGTGATTGCCAACTAGGCCTCAGATCAACTGAAGTATGGAACCTGACATCATGTAGAACTAGTGGATGGCATGTGGGGTCCCGGACCTGCCAACTTAGAACTTTCTTTGTGGGCCCCTGGCCCAGGAGCTGACTTTACAACCCACCTCAAAAAGAGCATCACTACATGCTGATAGGAAGATAGTGCTTCTATCCTCGCACTGCAAGAGTTAACTGCTCATTTTGGTCTAGGAGGGAAAATAAAAAAGTTATACTCACCCAATCCTCTGAGCCAGCTGGATGTTAGACCACTGCTTCCGACCTCGCACCCCCTTCGTACAGTGGTCTGAGGTCCCTGAATCATCACATTCTATACACAGTGTATAGGGCATGAGGACACTGAGGGAGATGCCATCTCTGGAGTGTAGAAGGAGACAGGCAGAACGGAGCCCTGTCACAACCAGCTGGCTTGGAGGATCGGGTGAATATAAGCAGCCCAACTGCTAGGGTTATTAAACATTTTGCCCGGAGTTCTTCTTTAAGATAATGAGGAAATTCCTCTCTAGACTTCCTTATAACTACTTCTGACACTGATCTGCAGGAGTTCTCCTGTGCCGCACATATGCTACGGTGTTCACTTCCAAGAACATTTCAGCTTTCCTCCAATTTTTAAAGCTTCAGTTGTACTGTTAAACATAGACATCTGCCAAATTTAACAGTTTTCAGTTTTCAGTTATCCTATAATGTTGCATTGCAATTGGCAGCCCATCATGTGGTCACCTTTTCTTCCTTACCTTAACTACTTTTCTCCTCGCTGATTATCTTTTGTCTATGTTATCCCCTCTTGTCTATGCTATCCCGCGTTCTCTAACATCTGTCTGAACTGTACGTTTTGCTGTCTTTGCACAGAGTCTAACTGTGCAAGAAAGACAATTTTTTCCTGTGTGTGAGATTCAATTATTTTGTCTATGAAAGTTTCCTTTGATTTTTATGTTAAACTTTATTATAATGCCCCAAGAAAAATTCAAAGGAAGATTCCAGTTTAGCAAACATGACACAATTAGGTAGAGGGTGACGCATAGTTTTTTTAAACAGTATTATAAGATGCTATGGTATATGCGAGCTAAACATGTCCTATTATTTTACCTTGTTACACATTATTAGGGGTTTTGTTTATTGGCGGAAGTGTAGAAGTAGTGTATTGGTGGAAGTGTAGTGTAGTGTAGAAGTGGTTGGGTGGTGCTGCTAGACTCATCCACCTAACCAACCGCTCAGTGTCTGCAACGCCCCTCTGCCAATCGCTCCACTGGCTTCCAATAGCTCAAAGGATAAAATTCTAAATATTAACTACCTCCGGGCCGGCCGTAGTAAAAAAACGGCCGGCCAGGAGCTCTCTCGATCTGAGCGGGCGTCTCTAGACGTCCGCTCAGACACGCCGGGAAATACCAGCTATATCTCAAACCTTGTCTCAAAGTATCACTTTAACTGTCCCCTCTGCTCTTCCAAAGACCTTCTGCTTTCCAGCTCCCTCGTCAACTCCTCCCATGCTCGCCTCCAGGACTTCTCTAGAGTCTATCGTGTCCTCTCCGGAACTCTGAGCCTGATGACGGGGACCCTGTGAGGCCCCCGAAAGTACTTGCTATTGAATGACATTATTGGTCATTAAAATGGACATTTGCTGAATACAAACAGCTTAGTGTGCTGGTGACATCCTTTACAGCATTGGAGGGGTGGCACCAAAATGACTGACAGTCATTTTGGTGTCACCCCCTCTGAAAAAGTCGGGCACTCAGTCATGGACCGAGAGCCAGACAGTTTTGGGAGAGAGGAGAGGACCGGCAGCATACCTTATCTCGTCGAATGACTGTCCCCTCCTCTCTCTGCCGGCGTCCATCACCAAGATGGCCGCAAGCAGGTATCAATAAGATCAATAAGACGGGCGATGACATCGCTTCGGGTGACACCTGGCCTCGGGACGCCCCTGAGATACATCCATACAAAACAACAAAACATTTTTAATGCACCTGGAATGTATTTTAACTGAAAGTTCAGTTGAGCCTTTATTCTTTTTAATGACCCCAGTTTCTGTTAAAGGCCAGTAATGGAAGCCTCCATATGACAGGTTCCCTTTAACACGGGATTTTCGTCCTCCACACATAGCAGTAAATAAAAATGGCATTGCTGTAATCAAGTAATTTGGTGTTCTGTGAGCATTGTGGGAATGTGCAGGCTAAGAAATCCTCAACCTTGCCTATCACAGCCTTGCTGTCTGTCATATAGCAGTGGCACAGCACAGAATGTGAGAAGACTTGACATCCTACTTAGAATCACACGTGAGAAGCTTGAGGAGTCAGGCTGTAGCTGATTACATAAACCTCACCTAGAAAACTGTGTAGACATTTGGGCCCAGTATAGTGTTTCCTGAATATCCTCAGTAATCTGATGTAGCGTGTTGCCTGGAGTTGCTTTTTAATGAGCTGTGAATGACATCGGACTGTGGATCATTCTGCTAAGGCGATGACAGGTAAAGGACCGCTAGAAATGAACGTTGTTAAGAAAGCATTTTTTGGAATAGGTAATATGAGACCATAGATTGAAAAATATCCTTAAGGAATACATACGGCATCTCACAGACTCCCCAATGAATCATGTCTGTAGAGTAGGACAAATCCATTAAATTAGTTGGCGGTGAAATCTTCATTTTGGAATTGGAAGTAAAGTGTCTTTGTAGACCTGGCAATGCTCAACTAACTTCTTGGATGTACCTTGAGCAAAGCTAACAGTGATCCATCTGAAAGAGTTCCAGAAATGTCTGGTCTTTAAACATAGCAAAAAGGTAAAAAGTCACCAGCACTCGATTTTTTGAAAGTAAATATGTCCCTTTATTGGACAAAAGACGTCATAGGGGAGCCGACGTTTCGGGGCCACACAGGGTCCCTTCTTCAAGGCAGAAAGTATGACAAAGAAACTGGTCTTTAAACATAACATCTCTAATGTCAAAGAATATGATTGAAAGCGGAAGCAGTGTCTTCCGAAACCAGCCGACACCTACTAGAGATCATCCCATGTGTGGGAGGAGAAGTGGCCATCTTACTTTATTAGCCCAAAGTCGGACATCCATTTTGTGTAAACTTTATACTGATGCCATTATATGTATTATTGCTTGTGTTGTTTCAGGTTGTGCCCACCCTTCACTAAAACATCTAAAGAGAGGTTTATACAAGCCAGATTTATTTTGCAGCAAAATCAACAAAAACAAAATAAATTGACATCCCTTCGGGATGTGGTGTGGTGGGATGAGGAACCAGGGAAGGGATTGAAGTTCAATCCCTTCCCTTCCCTGGTTCCTCATCCCACCACACCCCAATCCCCATTAACATGTGAATGATGTTTTTAAATAAAAGCTTTCCGTATTCATTACATACCTTATTTTAGCTCTAGTGACATCATCACGGGCACTCAGTGCTTCCCTATGCAATGCAGGAAGATCATGGCTGGTAGGAGGGGCGGCAGGGAGCTGTACATAGCTTTCTGAAAACATTACAGCACCTTGCCTCAATATTCCTCTCAAGAGCTCTCAGTCCTGATGCCAACAGGGGGCTGGCTTTAGGGAGGAGTCAAGAAAATATGTAAATGCGTTCATGGCCAAATGTTGGCCTGGAGGAGTGAGCATTGCTAGGCAGGCAGGTAAGGCCCACATGTGATGCTGGGCCTCCATGATTGAAATAACTGAAATCCAATGAGGGACCAGGGATAGTCAGGCTTGGAAAGAAAGGGTTTGATGATGCTGGACATCCTACAACAAGGAAATGAGGCGGGCTCCCTCTACTTGAGTCACACTGTGAGAAGCTTACAATTGCAGTAGAGGATAGGAGCCTGTACAACTGTGCAAGATTTAAGATAAAGCTATAAAGTGGAAATAGACCCAACAATAATTGTGGTATGGGGTAAAGCAGTATTACTTACCTGATCCCGCTACCCCAGCAGTCCGTGCTCTCCATCTCTCCTACACCCAGCCTTGTCGGCTATCCCTTGGTGTCCTCACTTATAATGCAAAAATAGACTTCAAACCCTGCATTGTACTTGATGATGTCAGTGGACCTCCAAACCTGCATTCTACTTGATAATGTCAACTAGAACAAAAACCAAAAGGGCGCAAAACTAGGTCAGCTGACTGACCGGATCGGACAAAACAGGGAAGGTGACAGGCAAAATAATGTGTATATATATGAAAACCACTTACTTGTGTGGGTCTGGGAAACAGGAGCAAACCGGCCTGTGAGGAGGATCAGGGTGTCCAAATTGTATGTGAATGCCGGCTGGTGTGTAGCCTGAGGTTACTCGTCCCAAGGGGAAGAGGGAGACAAGAGAGGAGAGAAGTGGACAGGAGGCAGGTGACGGAACGAGGGGTTAGTCCGTCTACCTGACGCTGTAATGGAGGATTTTAGCGGTGTACAGGAGAGAAGTCTGGCTGTGCTACTGTGGTCCCGGCTTTAGATGGTGCGGCTCAGTCTATAAGAGGACCGGAGCTGAGTAATGTACCCGAGCCGTGATAGCGGCAATAGAAGGGAGCCGGCAGGGGGGGCAGCGGGATGGCGAATGGTCTAGGCAGTGACTGTCGTGGGTGAAGGTCATGAGCAACGCGTTTCGAGGAATGCTACCTCTTTCTCAAGCTCAAAAAGAAACGATTTGTGTTTCTGTACTTGATAATGTCAGTGGACCTCCAACCCTGCATTGTACTTGATGATGTCAGTGGACCTCCAACCCTGCATTGTACTTGATGACGTCAGTGGACCTCCAACCTTGCATTGTACTTGATGACGTCAGTGGAACTCCAACCCTGCATTGTACTTGATGAGGTCAATGGACCTCCAACACTGCATTGTACTTGATGACATCAATGGACTTCCAACCCTGCGTTGTACTTGATGAAGTCAGTGGACCTCCAACCTTGCATTGTAGTTGATGTTGTCAGTGGACCTCCAACCCTGTATTGTACTTGATTATATCAGCAGAACTCCAACCTTGCATTGTAGTTGATGTTGTCAGTGGACCTCCAACCCTGTATTGTACTTGATTATATCAGCAGAACTCCAACACTGCACTGTACTTGATGACGTCAGTGAACCTCCAACCCTGCATTATACTGGATGACATCAGCGGACTTCCAATCCTGCATTGTACTTGATTATATCAGCTTGCCTTTGACCCTGCTTTGTTCTTGACAATGTCCAGATACCCTACACATTTAACCTTTGCAGCCCCACTGCAAGGATAGTTTATTCCCCAGAATACAGTGTACCACGTACCACAAGCCGTCTACTCAGAAAATGCATGTTCCTATAGAATCTCCCTAGTAAATGTTGGTAATAAAGAATAACACATATTTTACAGGCAAGTAGTGCTTTGTCTGAGCTGCAAGAGGCCCAGAAATCCCCACAGAACACAATGGAATTTAGGGAAGATAAAAAAAAACAATGAGTTATTTTAGTTTCTCATACAGTCCAGTGACCAGTGTCTCTAGCGTCGCTCACAGTTGGCTGGTCTGCATACCCAAACACAGCCCCCAATTCACTGCATGCCATAGACTTTTCTTCTTGTCCTTTCTAGTAAGGTCAACATATGGGGGAATTCAAACATGAAAAGGCAGTGTCTATTCATATTAAGCAATAAAAGATTTTCTATTAAAGGGGCAAAAAGCAAGAACGCTGCTGTTTTCTTTCAGTCCCAACAAATTGATACTTAATTGGAGTATCCAAGTTGTTTCCTTCTTGCGACTTTACTATCTGAGTACAATGTCTTCTTGTTCTTAGTCCTCTATATATGAGGAGAAATGATACATTCAGTCAATGAAAATATTTGCTGTTATGTGCAGTTATCTTATATCTGCTCCTGCTCTGATTACCGGGGAATGGACGTCATGGCACAGGAACAGGGATAGTAAAAGCCACAGTTACATAGTTACATAGTTACATAGTTACATAGTTACATAGTATTTGAGGTTGAATAAAGACACAGGTCCATCAAGTTCAACCTATTGTGTGCATGTGTATGGTCCTACTGATGTGTGTGTATGTATAGGTATCTGTGTGTTCTCATTCGTAAGAGTACTTGTACCCCTGTATATTACGGTCTCTGAGGTAATCGTCCAATTGCCTCTTGGACGATGCCACACTCTGAGCCGAAATCACAGTTGTGACGAGGCGCCAATTCCTGTGGAGGAAAAGTCTTTTAAAGCGGAAGTAATCCAAGTTTTAAATTTTGGGGTTTTCCCCTAATGTGCAAGTGGCATATTTATACATTAGGCCTGGTTCACACCTGAACGTTTTGTAGCGCGTTCAACGCTCGACGAACGCTCTACAAAACGCTCAAACATCTAAATCCCATTGTATTCAATGGGTCTGGTTCACACCTTGCCGTATTTCCGCCCGTCCGAGCGCGATACAAAATGGCCTACGCCCAAAGAAGTACATGTACTTCTTTGGGGCGTTTTGGTCTCGCGTTTCCATTGGGATACAGCCAAGTAGCCCACGGAAACGCGCGTTTGTCACGCGTTTTTTTACTGCGAATCGCGGTAAAAACGTGCGCCGCGAACCGCGCGACAAACGCGCATATTCAATACGCCTAGGTGTGAACCAGCACTTACAGCACACTTACCTTACAGGTGTGCCCTTCTCCAACGCCGTCGGATCAATCTTTGGCCCTCAGCTATGTCCCCCACTGCCGCCATCTCCACCGCCAACACTACACAGAAAATAGAAAAACTGCTGGGGGAAAAGGAAGAATGTTTTTGGCAGAGAAGACTTTGCATGCCTCTTCTGCCAAAAATCAATACCTCCCATTGATTTTTTATTTTTTTTATCACTTTACCTCCGTTTTAAAGCTGAACTCCAGGCTGACAGCTAACTATGCAAATGGAATACATATGTGAGAGCTGTTTTAAAAGTCAAATGATTAGTATTTCGGTCTAAGCAGTTCTAAGATTTAAGCTGGCCATACACTATGCAAATATTGGCCAGCACTTCGTGAACTCTCCGAAATTCACACAGTGGATGCCGTCGATCAGAAGATCAAAGGATCTGGCTGGAAAATCTTTAAACAAACAGTGCTTGCAGCCAATCAGCTGCAGGCACCGTTCGGGTACTCTGACATCGGCTAGTGGCCCCTGTCAGAATACAATGTAAACAGGGCAGGTGGAATGAAAAAATAGAACAGTGTCTGGCAGGCTTTACACAGCTCCTTCTCTCAGCATGTTTCTTGTTAGCGCATAAGCACAGTGGCGTCACAAGGGGGGTGCTGCCCGGGTGACACCATTGCAGGGGTGACACCAAAATAACTGACAGTCATTTTGGTGTCACCCTCTCTAAAAAGTCGGCAGTCGGTCGGGGACCGAGAGCCTGACAGTGTCAGGAGAGAGGAGGGGACCTGGCGGCATACCTCATCCCGCCAGGTGACCGTCCCCTCCTCTCTCTGCTGGCGTCCATCACCAAGATGGCCGCTGGCAGGAGTCAATCAGATGGCCGCACATGCGTGATGACGTCACACGCATGGGTTGCCCCTGCATAAGCACTACAGCACAACTCACTAGCTCCATTGGCTAGCATGCCGGCTTCATGTGTTGCTAAGCAGCCTGGCTTCCTGACCAATCAGGTAGCCGTATGGCACCTCATGACTGATTGGTCAGGAACCCAGGCAGCATCTGAAGCCGGGGGTTCTTTCTCTAGAACACCGGCTTCACAGGCAATCAGGAAGCCGGGTGACGGGTCATTATCCGCCACCCGACTTCCTGATAATCGGGGCATAAGGCACAGGTACTTGGTATTGGCGATTACCGGGAAAAATAATAATTTCGGTACTCGTACTCGATACCAAAGACCCGGTATCCATGCATTCCTAGTTTCAATGGTCATCATTATCAATTAACATAGTTGTTTAATGGCAGGCCAAGTTCTAGTTAGATTGTTGCAAAGGTGTTGTGTGCAAATCCAGTTTTGACTAGTACCACCATCTCAGTACTGGAGAGGAAGTTCAGGGAAGCTGAGAGAGTTGGAGCTGTTTGGAAACATGATGATTGTAAGTGCTTGGGGTTAAAAATTAAGAAATAGTTTGCAGGAAAATGTATATTTGTTTGATCTGGATTCATCATTGGAAAAAAGATTGAGAGTTTATTACTACCTTAATTTGTAAAATCTGAAGTTTGCTTTTGAAATTAGCCTAGCTAGGTTCCGTGTTAACATAAAAAGCCAAAGGGTCCCCATCTATTGCAAGATATTTTGCAAATCAGCAGATTAAAAAACAGAATTTGAGAACTTCACTGGCGCTGCAATCAGTATTTAATTCAGCTGTTGTGTAAACAGAAAATTATAATTTATTTATTCACTTTCAGATTTTAAAATGCGAAAACCTTGCTGGTGTACTGTTGTACATTCCAGGAACAGGGTGCAGTTCATACAGAAGAGGAAGCAGAATGTATTCATTGTCTTTATGAGAAGTATAAGAATGAAATATGAGAATTTTGTTTGGTGGCAGTGGGGGGGGGTTGATGAGATTTGGGAATTGAAAATAAATTAGGAATGAGAGTGTAATTGGAAACAAGAAGAAAAACATATCAGCAGCTGCAAAATAATGTCCACAGGCAAAATGTCCTTATTCTATATCCACAATAAGATTTAATTTTATTACAGATTAAATGGACAAAATCGATGTTTGCTGTTGGATATTGTATGTGGTATGAGCTTGTAATTATCCTTGCTTGGAATATCTGAGATTTATATTTAAAGGGGAAAGCAGCTTTAAATAAACTCTACTTTTCACCATTCAAAAATGCTCCATATGTGCCAGACATTTTATTGTCGTTAGGGATGAGCAAAGTGACTTCAGTGAATCTAATTTTGCTGTCAGTAACGAAAACTCTCAGTCTTGCTGATTTATTTGCTTAGGCAAAATTTTTATGAACAAAGTTCTACTTTTTCTTTTTTTTATTTAGAGTGACTTTTTTTTAGGATTTTCTTATATTATTTCATTTAATGGCCTTTGTCTTTTATTATTTACCATATCTGTTAACTATGGAAACAAAGGAAAATAATGAAGTTAATGAGGGTTTTTTTTAGCACAAGAACAGGACCAGGATAGTTGAAAGGAGGTTCTGGAACCCTCAGGAGCCAAGTAAAGAGGAACTCAGCTTTGGAATCTGTGCCCCAAAAAAAGGGCAAGCAGAGGTTAAAGGACTAGTCAGCAGTATTACCTGTGGTCTACCTGTAGACGCTCTTTCCCCGGCTTACCTTGCCTTGTTCTGCACTCTGGAGGTGGAGGTGGCCATCCTGGTAGTGACAGGGCACCCTCACATACCCGGAAGTGTCCTGCTATTTTTCAGGAGGAATTTAAAGCAAAAGGTAAGGCTTTTTACTGTACTGTTTACTCACAATCAACATTTCTTAATGTTACTTATACCAAATAACATCTTAACTTTGATATCTGCTTTAAAGGAGATCTATGAGGTGAGTGTTTTTCACTCATCCTCATAGCTAGAGCCGACCTGTGACAAAGAAGCTGTGTCAGGTTGGCTCAATAGATCGGGAAGTGAGCAGAAACATGCACCGATCTGCTCACTTTCCGATCGTCTCCCTGCAGTGAGCGGTGACTGTCACTCACGGCTCCCTGCAGCAGGGGCGACCCGAGGCTGGGTGACACCCAGAGCGGTAACCGGGTGTCACCCCGCCGAATTCGGCCCGAGCGCCCGACTTTTCAAAGGGGGGTGACACCAAAATGACTGTAAGTCATTTTGGTGTCACCCCTCCAATGGTGTCACCCGCGTGCGGGCCGCACCCCCCTTGTGACGCCACTGCCCTGCAGGGATTCCCCCCTCCCCTCTCCAATCCTCCAGCGCTGAGTGAAGGAAAGAACGGGGAAGGGGGTGGGCACAGCTCTAGATAGGCAGAGCCAGCTGTCACTCACAAAGCTGGGTCCCGGCTGCGGCGCTCACAGTATATCGCGGGCTACACGGGAGGACGCTGGTATACGTCCTCCCGTGACCCTGAAGAGAACTATGGGGAAAAACACTTAGCCCATTGTTCTCTTTTAAGGTGACAAAAAATATCACGTTAAAATGCTTCTTTAACCCCTTCGTGACTGACGACGTACAGTGTACGTCGCCAACATTTCAAACTTCCACGTCCCGATGCCCATGCGTATAATCTTTGCTCCCTTGCTGTGCAAATCTCCTGAACCATCTTCACATACAACACACTTTAGGGGAGCTTTCCCCAACCTTTTCAACTTTTTAAAATAGTCTACATTAATCTGACTAGTAGGATTTACATAAAAGAATAAAGAGTGGGGTATACTTAACCCAACCTCCCCCCACTTCCCCATGTACATGACAAAATGATCATCATTCATAATCATGAAAAAAAAAAATATTAATGACCAGAAATGAAACATAGACAGTAAGAATTGTGTGAAGTAGGTGTAATTGGTGTAGAAGTAACCCTTTACATTGGTGGCCAGTGTAGATGTGGCCCCTTACACTAGTGGCTAGTATAGGTGAAGCTCAATCTTCTACTTCTCTCTCATCAAGGAACCCCTAGAAACCTTTGGAGGAACTCCAGGGTTGAGAAAGGCTGCTTTAGGGTGTGCCAGATGCGTGCATGCCCTGCCACATTCAGTGGTACTTCCTGCTGGCCCCCATGTGACTACAGAACACAGTAGTAAGAAGATATGAAGAGTTTTGTGGGAAACTTGGCAAACAATGGAGCAAAGTTTCTAGCAACGGGGACAGGTAAGGAAGAAGTTCCCTTTTTCACTGAAAAAAAAAGAAATATCAAAGTTCTAGAACTGCACAGTAATTATGGTAAATTCCAAATCATACGTTTCCATTTAAAGCAGGAGTCTCTGGAGGCATTTGTACGACTTAATCACTAAAGCTACATCTGAAATGAAAATTGCTCATATTAGTAATCACTGCCTCTTTCAAGAAAACAGACTTTTACTTCTACAGCTCCAGCACAAATCATGAATTATAGGGAAAAGACATCAGCAGAAAATACAGTAAGGTTATCGCAATTCAGTTACTCAGCAAATAAGTTTGATCTTTATTCGTTATCATTGTTCTTAAAGAAGAACTATGGGGTCAGGGCTTTTCCCCATAGTTCTCCTAAGTGTAACTGGAGGACACAAAGTAGTGTCCTCCCGTCACCCTAAGCTCAGTATACCGCGAGCCACGGCTCGCGGTATACTGAGACGCCGCAGCCGGGACGGATCCCGACATTACTGTCGAGATCCACCCAGCTGCGGGATTGACAGCTGGCTCTGCCTATCTAGAGGCAGAGCTAGCTGTGCCCGCCCCCTCCCCCGTTCGTTCCGCCAGTCACCGCTGGAGGATCGTACAGGGGAGGGGGGAATCCCTGCAGGGAGCCGCAATTCTTCTTTAAAGTACCCCTGAACAATTAACCAAAGTCATGTAAACAATATTTGCATAGGATTTTTTAAGGGACTCAAGCAATGCACTGGAAGAAGGTACTTTAGAGTGAATTCTGCAAAACTACGACAGGATTGCTTTAATGTACCCATGGGCAGGAATTAACAGTTGCTGGCCAACTGTTTCTTTAGGGACCAGTAAATGGTTCTGATTGCTGTTGAGCAGTGAAGAGCAGGGACATGGGGTCCTCACACCTCTTCTCTTAGGTCTGCAACTATATACGGGCTAAGTTAACAATCATCTTTTCTTTCTTTCACAACCTTTTTTATTAGGTTTTTCCTTCAATAAAACAATAACGATATACAGGATCAGGATAAGAAAATTAGCTGGTGCAGCAGCCATACACAATCCAGTAGTACAAATCATTAACCAGCTTATAGTAAAATAGACTTAACTGCCAAGTCAGCCCATGAAAGAGTAAAACGGAAGATAGTGACAAAACAAGGCACCCCCATAACCATGCCAGGCACTTTGTCCAATCTATATCTAGTAAGGCAATACAAAGCCACAGCAATGGCTTCAAAGGGCCAAAATTCCAATCCTGCAACTAACAATTCCCTGACCTGTGGGAGACCAATTCCGACAGTCAGGGGCGATACATATTTTATA
>NW_017306471.1:1625569-1652514 GCF_000935625.1 Nanorana parkeri
AGTAAGAAGAAATGAAAAGAGAGAAAAGAAGAAAAAGCAGAAAAGGAGAAGAATAGAAGAACAGGGCCCTTAAAGAAGAGACAGGCAAGAGAAACAATTAGGGTTGCACAGATACCAAGTACAGTACTCAGTAGAAGTACGAGTACATGTACCGATACTTTTGAGCTCCAAGACTACACTAGAGAAAAATTCAAAAATTAGAAGGCAGCTGTCATTTGTAAGGAGCACACAGAGCTCCTGGGATTTGTACAGCTCTGTTTTAATGTACGATTTTGTTTTTATAAATATAAATAAAGGAATGCACAGATACCACATTTTGCGAGTACGAGTACTGGTACTTGCCGAGTACTTACAAGTACGAGTACTGATACATTTTTGTTTATTGTCATGTGACAGTTTTTCTAAAACAATACAGACTAATGATTTCAGGACAGTGGTGGAGTGCCAGAGCCGGGGCCCAGCTGCAACCTCTGCAACCCTGGTAGTTCTCATGAAAATGCCAAGTATCTGTACTGGTACTCAAGAAGTATCTGTGCATCCCTAGAAACAATGGATTAGATAGTCAGATCACTTTGATATGAGTTTAAAGAGCAGCAAGATCTCATGGACAATTGATCTGCCCCATTGCACTGGGAAACAAAAGGGGTTCAGGTCGAGTGGGCCTTGTATGGATTGACAAAATTAACCATCTAAGAAGTTATCAAGGCAGTATCAAAATGGTGTGGACTGGAGTATGAGATCCATGGTCCTCAAATCTAACAATCATCTTTTTTTAAATTGATGTTGGTTATAAGACCTTTTGGGCTGATACTGCTCACTTTTAGTTTTCGATAGAAATGTTGACATATATGATTGAGGGGTAATTTTCTCTCTCATATTGCAAAGAGCTACCATTTCATCTGGGATTACAGAATTTATCGACCTTGTATTTTAATTTTAAACAGTCCCAGACTATGTCGTAAAATTCATTATGATCCATAACCTCCCTGTTCAGCTCAAACATTTACAGATAATATTGGCTCTGAATCATCTAACTCAATAAGTGGACCTGTACTGTGGAAGCTATGCCCAAAATAGGCAAGCAGAAGGAAAAGAAACTAGTCACCAGTAGTTAGGCTCTCTACAACTGATCTTTTTCCTGGTACTAACTCACCATGTTTTTGTTCTGCACTGTGTCACTGTGTGGTGGCAGTCATCTTGGTATAAGCACAGGCTGTGTTTCCTTATGTCAAAGCTGCTTCCCTGATGGCTAGTGATCTAATGACTGGTGAGGTATTATTCAAGAAACAGCAGAGGAGGTTCAAAAAGTACACATCAACTCAATGAATAAAACAGAAGCAGGGAGATCCTTCCAATGTACAGAAAGTCTTCAGCAACAGCTTGCTCTCCGACAAGAAGAACAGTGAGCAGCACAGTAGTACCATTACCAGACCTCCCTCTCACTCCAGCCTTTTCCTAGCCGGTGCTGTCAATATAGGATCTGCCCACAGTTCCTTGCAAATAGTAACAAAAGAATTAGGATATTGCAGCACTCAATCTTCTTCTTTGCTATTTGTTTTATTATTGACAATTTACGCAGCACTTTACATAGTGCACATTCACATCAGTCCCTGCCCCTGAGGAACTTATAATCAAAGGTCCCTATCACACTTGCATGCATACAAGGGCCAATCTAGACAGGAGCCGATTAACCTTCCAGCATGTCTTTGGAGTGGGGGAGAAAACCAACACAAGCACAGGGAGAAGTGGTAAACTCCTTGTAGATAGTGACCTGGCTGGGATTCAAACTGGTGCACCCAGTGCTGCAAGGCAGAAGTGCTAACAACTACACCACTGTTATTCCAAAAATGTCATGTCATGACATGATAAAAAAAGGCTTTTTGAAATAACAAATAAAGAAGGTTGAATGCTGCAATTCCCTAATTTCTTTTGTTACTATATATATATATATTATAATATACATCGAAGTTATACTAATGTGTTTGCTTTGTCCATGCTTCTGTTTTGTGATCCTTCAGTGCTGTGTGTATGCACTGCCAAGATAAACAGGAAAATCATTGTCTATGGGATAATCTTTTTGTTTTCTTTTCCATTTCATTTCTGTTTGAACGCCACGGAAATTCAGTTGCAAGGCAATATGAAAAATAGAGGTAAATGAATCAATACTTGAGCCGTGAGCAATCACTTTAAACACTTGAATGTGAATTCGGGTGTTTTGCTAATGCCATAGGATTCCCTCCAAGTAGATGTCAACCCCAAAGCACTGTGTATCATAAACAATTGCCATATTATAAATATAAAACTTGTTTTTTTCTGTTTCCTGCATCTGAGGTCCTATTCACATTGCTGATTAGGGCCAAACGCCACAAAGAATCAGCATAAATCTGGGGGATCATAGGTGTTTGTGATCAGCCGTCGCCAGGATGGCTGTTCAAAGCAATGACAGGTTGACAGGAGCCGCTGCTGTTCGCATGTAATAGCACATCGAGTGGTTACATGTGTCTAGGGACAGATGAGCAGCCCTGGTTTCAAACAGCGTACATCTGTCATCTGTCCCTAGCTGCATGTAACTACTCAGCATGCAGTTGCTTGCAGACAGATTCGGCTCCTGTCAGCCTGTCATTGATTTGTACTTGCTTCCTGGCCACAGCTGTTCCCTGTTTTCCCCTATGCTAGTTCTTTGCGGTGTAGGACCCTAATTAGGCATGTGAATAACACCTTAACCACTTGCTGACCAGGTGTTTACACCCCCTTCCTGACCAGGCCATTTTTCAGTATTCAGCGCTGCGGTACTTTGACTGACGTTTATTCCGTCATGCAACACTGTACTGAAATTAATTTTATACCATTTTTTGGGGACAGATAGAGCTTTCTTTTGGTGGTATTTAATCACCACTTGGGGGGTTTTATTTTTTACTATATTTCAGGAAAATTACTTAAAATTTTGAATAAAAAGGTTTTATATTATGTTAGGAAACAATTATTATTACCCAATTATTTTGGTAAAATATAAAAGTCGGGGTCACGTCGGGTAAATAGACACCAAACATGCAATGCTTAAAAATTGCGCGCACCCGCGAAATCGCAAAAAACTACCATACTCAAAATTGACCATTGGCGACGCTTTAAAAGCTTTTACTGCTCATCAGTTTAGTGTGATCAGTGATTGATGGCCCTAGACTTATTGCTCTTACTGCGACGTTTGCAGCGATATGTAAGATGTGCTGCGTAATGGGCGCAATCGTCGTTTTTGCAGGCATGTGCACCTGACGCATGTTTGCATGTGTGTATGTATGGGTGGGGACTTTTAAAACATTTTTTTTTATGTGTAACTTTTAATTTTGGGGGGGGGGGGAAACTTTAATTATTTTTCCTTTTTTTCACCGAACTTTATTGCTATCACATAGGGGGATAAGAAACTCCCTTATGTGATAGCAAAAGAAGTGACAGGTCCTCTTTATGGAGACATCAGGGGTCTCCAAGACCTCTAATGCCACCTAGGACCCCCTGAAGAAGCTGATGAAGCAGAGATCTGCTACAGCCTCCTTACATTTCCTGTCTATATGGACTGCTGAATGGCAGAGCAGATTTCATGATGGTGACAACAGTGAACCATGCCTCTATAATATGAGCTGAACTTTCCATCGGAAACCCATGTGACAGTGTGACAATGCAGGAGCACATTTGGGAGACAGGAACAGAGCATTTTCACCCTATTACAGGAAGTGCCTGAACAAAAACCCTAATGGTTGGATTACCAGGTGCTGCAGATTTAAAGAGAAAAAAAAAATCAATCTCTTCTGGGTGATCTGTGTATTTTACAACGATTTAAACAAACTTTGTTGCAGTTAACTACCTATTTCTTTTCTGAAGAAAAAGCTGTTTGTTGCAGCATGTCCTTTTCTAACTGATCCCTGAATTGGAGGGTCTGTAATAGGGCTAGGTGCGGTGTTACATAGTTACATAGTATTTGGGGTTGAATAAAGACATACGTCCATCAAGTCCAACCCATATAGGTCCACGCATCATCTCATTCTTAGGGATACTGGTATCCCTAGATATTACGGTCCCTCAAGAAATTGTCCAAACGTTTCTTGAACAATTCCACACTCTTGGCTGAAATCACTGCCGATGGCAGTGAGTTCCAGACCTTACCCGCTCTTACTGTAAAGAACCCACTCCGCCCATTGAGCTGGAATTTTTTCTCCACCAACTTTAGGTGGTGGCCTCTAGTCTTTGTAATGGAGTTAATCTCAAACAGTTTGTTGCCAATGTTGCTGTCACCATTGAACATCTTGTACATGAAAATTATATCCCCCTTAATCTCCTTAATTCCAGCGTAAACATGTTTAAGGTCAGAAGCCTTGAGTTGTCATCTATTTAGTAGTAATTAACCATTAGGGAGTATCTCACCAAAAATTAAACTCCTGTTGCAAGGGATGCCAAAAATATATACTTGTAGTGCAGACTTCTGGTAAAACCAGTCAGCCAATCACAGAAGCAGGAAGTTACATTTCTGGGGGCGTTCTGTATACCAACTGTGTAGGGAACACTTCCAGGTCACCATATGGCATTTAATTTTTGACATATCTTGCAGCTACATTTTTAAATGGAAAGGTCATTTTTAATACCATTAAATCACAAAATGGCTTGCGCAACAATTATATATGTTATATTCATTTTTGAAAGTTTGTTAAAATATTTTTAAAGTGGAGTTACCCTTTAACCCCTTTGTGACGAGAGATATACACTGTAGGTCCCTGCTACTAAGTGCCCAAATGACTGATCATGTACACTGAACGTGATCAGCTAGTCGGGTTTCTGTAATTAATGGATGCTTCAGCATTGAAGCTTTTTCCAGACAGCCCATCCCTTTTAGGAATCACTAACGGTGCTATTCAATGGAAAGTGAGCTGAATCGGAGAATGTTTCCAAATCAGCTATGTTTTTCTGGAATGTTCACTTCTCCTGCCTTCTCTAAACTCGTCACCCTTTTGTGAATAGCCCTGTTAGTGACACTTAGTGACAGTTGACCACTATTAGCTTTTAGAGAAAAAAAAAAGTGCTTTTCACTCAACTCATAGTTCTAGCTGACCTGTGACAATGAGACTGTCACAGGTCGGCTTAGTAGATCAGGAGGTGAGCGAACACATACCGTCGTTCGGTCTCCTCTCGATCCTGTCACGGCTCTCTGCCGTGACAGGGGATGGGCTGGATTCCTCCTCCCCTCTCCGATCCGCCAGCGCTGACTGGCGGAACGGACGGGTGAGGGGGCGGGTACAGCTGGCTCTGCCTCTAGATAGGCAGAGCCAGCTGTCAAGCAAAACAAATGACAAACGCACTCTGTCAGTCACGCAGCTGGGCGGATCCCGGCATAATTGTCGGGATCCGCTTCAGCTACGGCGTCTCAGTATACCGCGAGCAGCAGCTCGCGGTATACTGAGCCTGGGGTGACGGGAGGACGCTGTTTTGTGTCCTCCCGTTACCCTAAGGAGAACTATGGGGAAAAGCCTTAACCCCATAGTTCTCCTTTAAAGAAAAACTGTGGAACCAATCAGTGACCTGCCAGTGCTATTCAGAACACTGACACTATGCTAAAGTCATAGTTCTTAGCTTACCATTAATTGGAATTTTCTGCAACACACAAAATTGGAAAGCACATATAAACAAGCAGTAAGTAATAAGGACAGTCACTTACCATTGGCTGCTTCTTTTATATGATGTCAGATAATCTACATCAGATTTTAGCTTTCAATATCCTGAACATAGTCTAGCGACAGTAGGACTTATTTATTTGATGCTGTATGTATTTATTAGAAGCATGTTTGGAATAAAATTGGTCGCCCCTAGTGTGATCCTAACCATAATCCTGCATATTGTGTGCAGTGAAGAATCGATGTTGGTGATTAGTATTAAAAGGTCCACCTTTAAAAAAAAAAAAAAATGCACACTTCATAAAAGAAGAAATGTTAATTTTTTAATTTATTGCATAGGAGCCAGTAAAGCATTAAAGCCACGATCAGAGATGCTGTAAATGGGCTGAGTTTGTACAGTACATTGTATGGTACATGCGCTGTACAGTGTGCAAAAAAAAAAAATCGATGTGGGAGAGAGGAAGAATTTGTTTGGAAGACTGTCAAAAATGCACAGCTCTCCCCTCTCACTGTATACACAGAGCAGCAGGGTTAGTTTTAACCCTGCCGCTCAGCTCCCCACATCGGCGGCTAATGAGGAGAGACTCGGCGGCCGGGGGAGGACGGAACCAGAGGAGAGAGGTAGGTGCGGCGGTGGAGGATGGGAGGACGGACAGGCTGCACACATTTTCATTTTACACGTGATCGCGCCGTGATCACTTGTAAACCAAGAAGCGGCTTCCCACACTACATTTAGTCCTGCCTTCCCAAAGCAGGACTAATTGTAGAAGGCAACCCACCACCCTGCATAAAGTTCCGGGCGTCGTGGGATTCCACACCGCTGCCCCCCTCTGCACCCTGCCACCCTCTGCACCCTGCCACCCCGAGGCCTTGTGGGGAATCCGGGCCTGGTTATGATGCCGCGATGTGCGTTGAAAAAAGTACACTGCTGTTCAATGCGGTACAATCGCAATGTGGTGTGCTCATAGAACTTAATGAAATGTCACTTGTGACATTTCAACAAAGTTAAAAATAACAGTGCAATGGGATCGAGCACTGTGCTCGGCACACCCCTGTGAATGGACCTTTAAACGAAGGTACATCCCCTTGTCGTATGTAAATTTTGTCTTGACCGAGGCTTGTATTTAATCAGAATTTTATATAAATGTATTCAATGGATTGTAGCCTGACTGAGCAAGCTTTTCTTAGCAATTCCTGATCGTAATGCAGCCTATTGTAACATGCTGTGTGGAATCCTTATCTGAGACCTACAGACGCCAGAGCCCCAGAACCTGAGAACATCTGCCATAGATTTTTGCAGGTTCAGATTATTTTTTTTAATACATTTAGATGCAAGGTGAGCACTTCAGATCAACTTTGTAATCTGAGGGCTGATTCACTTGTCCCCAGTCTGTAATCAGAATTAATGATTGACTTTTAATAGTAAAGGCCAAGCTTGCATGATTTAAGCCCTGGACAGCCACAATCTGTAAAAGGTTTAAAATGGTCCTTTTAAAAAAAAAAATGACACCTTACACAAGTCAGTTGGACTCATGTAAAACAAAAATACTTCTTCCTTGCCATGAGTAAAAATGAATGATGTTCTAAACACCTTACCTCCCAACTTTCTGAGATGAAAAAGAGGGACAATTTCCAGCACAATGTATTTAGGCAATGGGCACACCCCTGACGCATCCTAATTATGCGGATCATTAAGAATTTAAATGCAGAAATTAATGGTTGAACCCCAAATAATTTTTTCCACCATTACATTTCTTTTATATTGGCTTTTTGAAATAACAAACACGATAACTAAGAGATGGGGTAAAGGTTTCAGTGCAGAATAACTCTTTTGGTAGTTACGTACTACATTTTCAAAGAATTCTGTACATCAGACCAAAAAGATGGACAACTGAGGAGTAGGGTTGATCAGATACCAAGTACCTACTCGTCACAAGTACATGTACAGATACTTTTCCAGCTCCAAGACTAGACTAGATAAAAATTCAAATGTTAGGAGGCAGATGTCATTTTTAAGGAGCATACGGGACTCCCGGGATTTGTGCATCCCTGTTTTAATGTATGATTTTTTTTTTTAAATAAATATAAATAAAGGGTTGCACCAATACCATTTTTTCAACTGATACTTGTCCAAATACTCACAGATACAAGTACTGATACATTTTTGTTTATTGTTATGTGACAGTTTTTCTAAAACAACACAGAATAATGATTTCGGAACAGTGGTGGAGCGCCAGAGCCAGGTCCCAGCTGCAACCACTGCAACCCTGGTAGTTCTAATGAAAATGCAAAGTATCGGTACTGGTATCTAAACATCCCTACTGAGGAGGAAAGAGGGACAGAGGGATTTTGTTCCAAATGAGAGGCAGTCCCTCGAAATGGGGGACATTTGTGAGATATGAAACCCTATTGTGTCAAGAAAAACCTATATAAACATGGCATGGTTTTACTCTACTAGGTGCAATGTGGCCTTTTCATGTGATTGGAGACTGCAGAGAGCCAGACAGGCCTTATCATTGAGAATCCAGTGCTATTCATGTCAATACTGACCCAGCCTCTATTGCCTGCCCCCCTTTCCTCCCTAAGCCTTACTATTGGCCCTCATTTGTCGATTAACAAACCAAAAGGCTGCGTCTGTTCACATGCATCTCCTTTACCCCTCCCATAAGTTAAACACAAACACTCAAGCCAAGCATTCTTATTTACAGCAGTGCCAGCTGTCAGACGTGCCCAGGGTAAGTCTGATCAGGTCTTTAACGGCTGACCATCAGTCTGTGTCTATGGGCAGGATAGCCCATGAAATTCCTAGGCTCAAGCATGTTTGTTAAAGTCTATCTGCATTCATGTCTGTCTGTGTCTGTCAACGTCAATCAGCCTGTGCCATCATCACAATCTATGTGTGTCTGTCTCTAACAGCTCAAAACAACTCTCTCTTTTTGCCTGCTAGTGTCCTTTTAATTAAAAACACAATTCCATTCCAACCACAATGACTTATTGCCCTGTAAAGCATTCAGTTAAGTTTGAGCACCCTAGACACCCCTCGCCTTGCAGGCTGATGAGGATCATAAACTGTTGTACCTGCAGACTGCCACAAAAACACTAATGAAGTATGTGTAAAGCTGTCACTGCTCCAAGGTATATTTATAACTTCAGCCTTTGGCAAACAAAATGCATGCAGAAAGAGGAGCAATAGGAAAAAGATAGATTAGATAGATAGATAGATAGATAGATAGATAGATAGATAGATAGATAGATAGATAGATAGATAGATAGATAGATAGATAGATAGATAGATAATAGATAATTCATAGATAGATGGAGCAATAGGAAAAAGATAGATAGATGATAGATAGATAGATAGATAGATAGATAGATAGATAGATAGATAGATAGATAGATAGATAGATAATAGATGATTAATAGATCGATAGATAGATAGATAGATAGATAGATAGATAGATAGATAGATAATAGATGATTAATAGATAGATAGATAGATAGATAGATAGATAGATAGATAGATGGATGGATGGATGGATAGATAATAGATGATTAATATATAGATAGATAGATAGATAGATAGATAGATAGATAGATAGATAGATAGATAGATAAAAGATGATTAATAGATAGATGGAGCAATAGGAAAAAGATAGATAGATAGATGCGCAGGGCAGTTTTCCAGGATGTACTTTTAACCAGATTTTGTTCATTTATATGGCAAGTACATTGGTTTGTTACCTTGATCTGTTCAAATGTTTTTGATCTTTGTAGACTGCTTGAAATTTCTAGGACATAGTCATGTGGAAGACCAGCATCATATGACAGTTTTGCATGGAACTGAACAATCACAGCAGTCTGCCACCCACTGGTTTGTTTGTTTTCCAGTTTTTCAGTTTTCCAGTTTAAATGACCTAAAAATCACTGAAATGGGAATTATGGAAATGGAAATTAAACCCAGTGGAAAGGCATTTCCAATTGATTTCCTTGGTAATTTCCATTGCACAGTTGGTCATAACCGGGAAACAATTAGAATGTGCTTGGAAGGTTGTTGAAAGATGACGGAAAGTTTAAGAAATGGTATGCCAGCAAGCTAATTGATTGCAAACATTGACTGGATCAAGACCACTAAGCTGGCCATACACGTGACAAATCAGACAATTCTAAACACTTCCATCCACTGAGAACGGAAAATACAATCTCAGGTAATCTCCAGAACTCAAACACTCAAATATTCTACCACACAGGAGTTCCACTGACCACCAGAATCCAGTCAATTGGGAAATCCAAACTGATTAAAAGATCAAAAACTGGAAAAAACGACTTTCAAAGACTACAGCAGTCTTTGAAAATGATCAGGTTTTTCTGCCGGGTTTGACTCGGGCAATCTCTGTCCTATATTGGCCCCTTTTGGTCCATCAAGACCACTATTTTATTTCTTTCAAGGGATGTTAAAGTCAGAAGATTTTAAAGCTGTTTCAAATGTTGAATAAGTCACTTACAATGGATGCTGCTACTTGATATTGTAAAGTTTTACTTTCCTGAAGAATCAGCTGGTCCCCTGATCACTGGCCCTGATATACCATTTTAGGGTGGCTCTTTTCCCTTGCAGGATCCTATGGAGTCACCCTTGTGTGTGCTAGTAAACCGTGTGAGGGGAATTTATCAAAACCGGAGCAGACAGAATCTGGAGCAGCTGTGCATGGCAACCGATCAGCAGCCACCTTTCATTTTCAAACCATAACTGAACCGACTAAGAATAGAAGCTGATTGGTTGCCATGGGCAACTGCTACAGATTTGGTCTGCTCCAGTTTTGATAAATTCCCCTCTGTGTCTCTCCACAAACACAGAGGTACTGCTTGTTCAATTTGTTAACAACCGGTGACAGGATAATCCCGTCATTCGGTACAATGAGTCCGTGAAAGGACCAGCGCTCATTAAGTTACTGCTGTTGATGGGTCTCTCAGGGTCCAAGGCAGACCCTCAACAGCAGATTAGGTGGTCACAGTCCTGTGATCACAGCTAGAGCTGATCGCTGTGATCGCAGACGCCGGCAGCAGCTCACTGTGTTTTATAAACTGCTTGTTGGCTGTGTGTTAGAAAAGTGATACAAAGTATTTCTGAGGAGAATACTGTATTCTACCCAGAGATACTAAGTATCAAATTATCAAAGTATACAAGTTTTAAAAATGTAAAAGAAAAAAGTTTGAACAAGTAAACAAAGTTAAAAAAAAATATGTTTAATAAAAAAATTATAAGAAAGTATAGTGCTAAGGAGGCTATTTAAGATAGGAGGCAAACATACCACATTCTAAAATTGTTCCACACTAAAATTGCATTTCACTCCTTGTATTTTGTGACCTATAACTCCCAAAATAATCTGAAATCCCAGACATATGATATACCCTATAAATCAGGATAAATAAAAGAATTTATTATGAATGACTTTCTGTGAGCTATACTAATTATGTACCTTATTATTGCCAAAGCTGTGGAAAATGTGGGTTTATTTTCATTTTTCATTGCAATTTGTTGTATTTCTATATGCATATGTCACATCAAGTTAAAGCCCATTTTGCCCATTAAAAAACGGTTTATAATATGTGTAGGTGCAATGAATGAGGAAGATGGACATTATGGTGAAACAAACACAGCAAAAATGGCAAAATTGCGCCGGTCCCCCGAAGTGAAAACATTTTCTGAAGCTGTGTGACTAAGGGGTTAATACTCCTTTAAGTGCTTTGCCATTTATACAAAATAATGGATTTGAATGTTCAATGGCCAACCTAACCGATCTGAATGTTTTACAGTTTTGATACCACTGTTAGTAGTTAGCTCTGATGAGCTCTACAATCTGGATGAAACTGCTGAAAAACTGCCCACGTTTCTTGCCAGCATACACACTGTAAAGGTGCCCATACACTTTACAACCCTCGCAAGACTTTTGTCTTGCGAGGGTTGTAAAGTACTTAAAAAAAGTACGATCTGCCCATCTTGGACAGGCAGATCGTACTGAGGGGCGGGCTTGCGATGACTGCAATGAGGGGCGGGCTTCCGATGACTGAAAACGAGCAGTGTGCGCGTGCGTACACCGGCCCGTTCGGCAGTTGTCGAACCAGCCGGCCACTAACTCGCCGAGAATCTTACGATTCCCGGCGGATTTTCCAGCCTGCTTGTTCGACGGAAGACGTGCGACCGTACAGTAGAAACGGTCGCACGCCTTCCATACACTGCACGATTCTCGTACGATTGTGGGATTTCCCACGATTTTCGTACGAGAATCGTGCAGTGTATGGGCACCTTTAGACATATTTAGTTTCCCTGCTTTTATGATTGGGGGTGCACTCTGGATGTGGATTAGTGGGTTTTGGTGCTGTGATATTGGGGTAAGTATCTTTGTGATCAGGAACTGTTAGGACTCATGCACATGGCCATAAAAAACACTGGGGGAAATCATAAAAACTGGAGCAGATAGAATCTGGAGCAAATGCCCATGGAAATCAATCAGCTTCTCTCTTTCATTTTCAAAACTTAAAAGAGAACTATGAGGTACGGTAAGTGTTTTTCCCCATAGTTTTCTTTAGGGTCACAGGAGGACAGATACTAACCTCCTCCATAACCCAAAGCTCAGTATAGCCCGCCATATACTGAGAGCGCCGCAGCTGGGACGGATCCCGACAATACTGTCTGGATCCACCCAACTGTGTGAGTGACAGTTGGCTCTGCCTATCTGTTTTCGCCCCTCCCATGTTCGTTCCTCCAGTCAGCGCTGGAGGATTGGAGAGGGGAGGGGGGAATCCTTGCGGGGAGCCGTCACTGACAGTCACCGCTCACTGCAGGGAGACGATCAGGAAATGAGCGGATCGGCTGCATCTTTCTGCTTACTAACCGATCAGTGGAGCCGACCTGTAACAGCTTCTTTGTCACAAGTCGGCTCTAACTGTGAGGATGAGTGGAAATCACTCACCTCATTGATTTCCTTTAACTGAACCTACTGAAGAGAGAAGCTGATTAGTTGCTATGGGCAACTGTTCCATATTCTCTCTGCTCCAGCTTTCATGAATTCCCCCCCACTGTATTTTTATCAGTACAGATCTGAAAGCAGGTGTATTGTTTTTTATGGGTCCATGAACATTGTGCCCTGTCTTTTCTGTTGTACTGTCTCAGCACCTCACACTGTTTACTTCTTTTTAACTTTATCAGTAGTGTACAAAGTGAACACTCCATTCAGGGTTCTGCACAGTAACTTGCACATTTGCATTTTTTTCGCACCGCACTGCACATCACACCCGTTTTGGTGGGAATGGGGGACATAGAAAGCAGTTGTTTTCTATGTACCCTAACGGTGACTGGCGTTGTCCAGTTGCTGCAAAAAGGCACTCAACGCTTATGGTGTGAACGAGCCCTTCATGGCGACAAATTGACCATCGTTTTAACCAAAGTAATGAGAAAAATTAAAACAAATTTCTTGTTACTTCTCTGAACTAACAAAATCATAACAACTGTTAGGCCTCATATACAGAGGTGTAGAGAGAGTACAAATCTATGACAGGAAACAGCTACACGCCGATCGGAAGTTGCAGGTATAGATGCATGCGCAACAGACTGTCCAAGGGCGTGCGTCTGTACCTCAGGGTGGCATGTAGCAGCATCCGATCATAGAGTTGTACAGGCGGCTGCACGCACCACACATCCATGCGAATGAGGCCCTAATTTGGTCTGCAGTCAGGAAAAATCTAATTGTATTGCGCATAGGAAAATTTTTATTCGAACTTTAATGGTTGCGAACATTTGTTTATGTAGTATAGACACTACAACCTCATGCTCTGAGGAAAATAATAATAATAATAAATCTACTTCTAAAGATTCAACATACTTATAAATGTAAATGAACTTTGCTTTGCAATATTCTTTCATTGGTTTCATAAGCAATATAAGAAACCTGTTTAATACGTCTGGGATTCCATTCAAGGATCCGTTCTGGACCAAATTTTTGAAGGGCTTTTGGACAAAATGAGTTGACTCAATGATGACAAGACTGAATGCTCTGACTAATCCTTCTTCAGAATTTCACATGAGCATTTGAATGAAATTTTAACCGTACATGGCCAGCTTTAATATGCAATTAAGTGGTTGACTACGGTTAAGTAAAGTCAAAGTGGGGTTAGCGCAGGGGTGGGCAACTCTGGCCCTCCAGCTGTGCTTTACCTACAAATCCCAAAATGCATCTGCTTCTGGGAGTCATGCCTATAACTGGCCGCTTTGCAATGCCTCATGGGACTTGTAGTTCCACAACAGCTGGAGGGCCACACCTGCTTTAGATAGCAATACTTATCTGTCTGTTTTTATTTATGTTGTATAAAGAACATCTTGTTTGTGTGGCCATTGTGTTACATTGTTGGATGATTTAGGGCCCCATTTACATCTATGTGTGAATGGGTCCTAAGTACACAGGTTAGCCATGAGTTGCCCGCCCTTTGGGTTAGCGGGAGAGTAAAGGGCTGCCTTTGGTTTAGGCATTATTTTTTGCCTAAAACAGAGCCTGTCCCCAATTCAGGGATCGATCGATAATTTTTGACCCGGCTCCATGGACAAAGGCCGATTAAAAGATGGACTTTTGTTTGAATGGAGTGGTCCCGAAGGTCCACACACAGCTCGAATTCCTGATGACTTGTCCGAAATCCGAGCAGTGTATGGTCATCTTCAGCCGAGGGGCAGCCGCTGAACGCATCAGTGAACGCATTCCGATCGCCCAGCTCCATATACCCTCAATGGGACCTGTAAATGATTTTTGAAAACTTGGCGGCGGCGGTGAAAGTCCCAGAGGGGCAGAAAAATAAGGTCAACCGGGTGACACCATGCCACACAGGAAGTGAAGACAACTGAAGTGAAGGTAACCATATCCCTCCCAGCTATAAATAGGCCCAGTCTAGGTGACAGGTATAGTGACAGCTGAAATGCCAGCTTTAACCCCTTCGTTGCCATTGTGGTGAACAGGCAGCCCTGCAGCAGCACAGCATGGGTTAATGTGAATCAGCCTTTGTGAAGGGTTTGCTAACCTCCCCCCTCCTCCTCCTCCGAGTCTCTCCTCCTCCCCCTCTCTCCCTCCCTCTCCCCTTCCCAGCCTGAGAACAGCTCTCTCCCTGCACAGAGACCGGGCTGGGGAGGCAGAGGGAGCACGGACAGGCCGGGGATCGGGGGCCCTCACCCCAAAAACCATGAATACAGCAGGTAAGATGGGGGACATGTACCTGATCCTCGCCTTAGATCTCCATTGTGTGACGATCAGAGCCGGGCAGAACAGATCTGGGTGTATGTGGACACTGTGATCACACGTACATGCCGGATTGTCCTGGCAGGTCCGGTGCATGGGATTGCACATGCATGCATGCATACATACATACATGTACAGATCTGTGATCATGGATCTCATACATGCACTGTTATGGGTCTCTGTGCAGATGCATGTGCCTCTCTCTCGATGTCTGACTCTGAAATTATGTGTGTCTACACATTTCACAGCAATCATAGCAATGTCAGGCTGGGATGAGTGGGCAGACTGGGGGTCCACGTGTGTCAGCACCCCTAGGGAGGTGTCAGGGGTCCTCCTGGGTCATCCAGGGGAATAAAGTTATGGCTGCAGGCTACATTGATGATCAGTGATGGGGGGGATGCCCTGGAGCTTTGCTTAGGAGTTGGAGCAGACAGGGCAGCAGGCCTGGAGGTAGAAGGATCATTTATGGGGTAGTTATAATCATTCTGCCAGCATACAATCATGAGAGCTGCCATGACTGACTTGGTTTTTAAAGGTGCAAGGTCTGCTGCCCTGACCTTGGATTCACTACTTGGAACTGGACCAAGCATGCTACCAGTGAAGTCTCAACTCCTGTGCTGCATGCTCAGGTTAGTGACAGTCCTGGAGCTCGAGCACTGAGCAACCAAGTCAACAATGGCAGTTCTAATTTCTGACCTCACTTTAAGGGCCGATTCACACCACATGTGTTGGAGCTGCGCTGGCCGTTGTTTCCAACGCAGCCCCAATGCAAGATGTGGCAAATGTCCCATTGCAATCCCATGTTGTGATGGTAGCACAGTGGTGTGCACTGGAAAAAAGTATAGCATGCTGTGCCTGTAGAACTGAATTAAATGTCACTTGTGACATTTCAATAAAGTTCTACAAAAAAAAAGTTCATGTTTAGCACAGCGGCTTATGTGAATTGGCCCTAAAAGGCTGTTCACAATGCTGCAATTTTTTTTTGCAATGAGACTGCATCAAATGAATGGACTAATCACCAAAATGTACTTTTTGTTAAAAATTGGCACATGGCCATGCAATGTAATGTGTTACCATGTGTTGTGCTTGCAACCCGCACCCAAAGGCAAGGGGCATTGGGGTGCCATTTAGAATGACCATAACATACCGCATATTACAGTGGGCTCACAGTCCAGCCATTCTTGAAAATGGTGCCAGATCACATCTGTGTGTCGGCTGAAAAATTCATTTTTTTAATGTGTTGCAGCATGTTAACGGGCCTGTTAGTCACAGGAGAGGCTTAAGAAAACATGCGTCAGTGCATGTTACAAAGGCGTATCGATAACGTTTCTGAAAATGTGCACGGAATGGTGGAATTCTGGCCTAAAGGAGCTCAGTGCAGTAAAGTTAAAGCAACAATGTTCTTTGTTGTGCCAGTTGTGGGCACCATGATATATGATGATATTAGGGTTGTCAGGGTTATCCCTCGCTGATAATGGGGGTGAAGTTGGTCCTCTCTATTGCTCGGTTCTGGGTGGAGGTGGCTTGGTTGGCTTGCATCTCATAGGGCTCATTCACTCTAGGCTGTATGATAAAATGCTGAGTTTAGTGTGCTGAGTGAGGTCCAGCGGGCAATGTCAGTGCATTTGTTTATTTTTTTAACTTTATTTGTACTGCACAAAGTGTACACTCCATGCAGGCCTCTGCGGTGCCATCCAGTGCACTGCCATAAATGTAGCACATATGCATTTTGTTTGCACCGCAAATCAGCCCCAATCCTTGGGGTGAACCACACACCTAGAAAAAAATGTGTGTGTCCTAGTGGTGGCTGGCATTGATCATTAGCTGAACAACACTAGTCACCTCTAATGACGTGAACAAGCTCTTAAAGAGATGGAGACTCTTCATCAAACTCTACCCTAGGCCCCCTTTCACAGCGATTTGTTGTGTATTTTCCAAAGCACTACAATGCTCAACATGGAGAATCCCGTTATTTTTAACAGTGCCCATTTACACGTGAGCATTGCCCAACTTGAAGCTTGAAAAACAAAATTAGCTTTTTTGGGGGCAGAAATGCGCGTTTTTGACCCTATAGACTTAACGTGCATTTTACGTGCAATTTCATGCCTGACAACCGTCTCCTCCTCCTAGTAACCAGCTTTCTATCGGATAAAACCTATACAATGTAAAACATTATTTTTACTTAAGCCTAAACAAAGCACTTCAAAATCACCAAAAACGTGCACATGTGAATGGGAGTTTGAGCAGTGCTGCTCTGAAATTTCCCTGCTGGGAGACTCTTGTTTGAACTCAGCCCTCATTGCTCCTGTTTCATGGTACACCCAGCCTATTCGTAACACATCCAAATCATCACCAGACCAGATTGTTTGCGGACCCAAAATGCATCCCAATGTATCCCTATGCTGTTTCTGGCCTCTGTTTACACCAGCGCAGTCTGTTCCAGACCAGACCTGAAAAATACTGCATGTCTCATTTTGTCTGGTCTGGAACTGCGGGCAGGTTCACACCATATTTCGGACCAGATCTGGTCCGGAAAATGGTGTGAACCTTAGGCCGCATCATACATTTACAGATCCTTTACCAGAATCTGTGACTGGAAAAGCTACAAGTCTCCTCATCCGCCACAGCAGAAGGGCTTGTAGTTCTCAATGCACATCACTGCACTTGTAGTTCATTGACACTTCCTCCTGTCCATGTTACTGAAAGCCCATATCTTGGTACAGAAATGGACAGAAGAACGAGTTTGCAGGAGCCAGAGCATCGCGCTCGCTATCCACTGATCACAGTTGCATTGCTTTACTGGCTCCGCTGCAAAGAAATAATAAATGTACATTTTTTCTTGAATGAATATGTCTGCATTTATTATTGCTGGAGCTGGAATTTCCCTTTTAAAATGTGAAAAAAAGGATATGATAGGTGGGAGGACATGGGACCTAGTGTACTGACACCTCACCACTAGAGTCCCTGGAAAATATGAAAAGATTAGGTGGTTCAACCTTCCAAGACTGAGCTAAGACTGAGCTGTCGGTTGTGGGTGGACTGACACTTTAAGTTCAGCTTTCACTGCACAGCACAAAAGTCAGGTTTAACCATAATTCATGCGTCTGCTGTGTGTGTTCTGTCTATGGTAAGCAAGCCTGTAGGTCGGGATTCACGAGCTGACCAAAGATTCTTCTATGGTTTGCAGATGTCTGCTGAATGATGTACGCCAGGGGTAGCCAAACTGCGGCTCTCCAGCTGTGGCAAAACTACAAATCCCATGATGCATCTCTCTCCGGGAATCGTGGCTGTGAGAATCTTGCAATGCCTCATGGGATTTGTAGTTCCACCACAGCTAGAGGATCGAAGTTTGGCTACCCCTGATGTACGCTCATTGTACAAGCACATATGTGCTTAGCAGATCCCTCTGAGCTGGGCTTATCTTGGGTGGACAACAGTCCTTTGGCTGAAATTAGCCCAATTACGTGTGTTGATTTAATTCAGTTAATATCAGTCCTGAAATTAGCAATCATTTAACCTCCTGTAAATACTGTATGATGTCATTTATTACAGTGCTCAGATTGTTCGTTTTTAGGTGACTATAGATCAGGGGTGAGCAACTCCAACTATGCTTTAAACTACAAATCCCAACATGCCTTTGCGAGTCATGCCTGTAACTGTCAGTCTTGCATTGCCTCATTGGACTTGTAGTTCCACAACAGCTGGAGACCCGGAGTTGCCCACCCCTGCCATAGATGGTAATACTAGTCTGTTTTGATATATTTGTGTTGTATAAAGAATATCTCCTTTTGTTGTGATTGTGTTACATTGTTGGATGACTTGGGTCCCCATTCACATCTATGCATGAATGGGCCCTGAATACACTGGTTAGCCATTGTTTGAAATGGTGCTAGTTCACATCTCTGCAACATGCATTGGCTGAAAAAGTTCATGTTTGTCTTTTGAAGTGTCAGCACGCTTCACGCCTATCTGCTCTGGTGTGTTGTGTTAATGCTTGTGTGATAAAGTGCATTGTTTTAAGACCGCCCATTCGTTTGAATGGGTTGCCAATACCAGAATAAGCAAAAAAAACATAGGTTCACCCTTTTTCAGACGCAGGGCACAACAACATACAGTAGTGCATTAGTGTGTTTGTTGCAACACGCACAAGGTGGATTGCCTCAATGCAGAGAAGTGAAGCAAGCCTTACGGGACTATTCATGACAATGGCAGCACATAAAAAATAACAGAAAATACGCACCAACACATGTTTTTAACGCGAGTCAATGCACCTTGATATATGTAAATATGCAGGAAAACATACATTAGTGATGTAGACGCAGGGGTCGGAGCCTTAGCAGGGAAACACTAGTGATAAAGACATGGGATGGAGCCACAGCAGGGACACACTAGTGATGTAGACACAGGGGTCGGAGCCACAGCAGGGACACACTAGTGACGTAGACGCAGGGGTCGGAGCCACAGCAGGGACACACTAGTGATATAGACACGGGATGGAGGCACAGCAGGGACACACTAGTGATGTAGACACAGAGGTCGGAGCCAGAGCAGGGACACAATAGTGACGTAGATGCAGGGGTCGGAGCCACAGCAGGGACACACTAGTGATATAGACACGGGATGGAGGCACAGCAGGGACACACTAGTGATGTAGACACAGGGGTCGGAGCCACAGCAGGGACACACTAGTGATGTAGATGCAGGGGTCGGAGCCACAGCAGGGACGCACTAGTGATGTAGATGCAGGGGTCAGAGCCAGAGCAGGGACACACTAGTGATGTAGATGCAGGGGTCGGAGCCAGAACAGGGACACACTAGGGACGTAGACACATGGGTCAGAGCCACAGCAGGGATACCCTAGTGATGTAGATACAGGGGTCGGAGCCACAGCAGGGACACACTAGTGATGTAGATGCAGGGGTCGGAGCCACAGCAGGGACACACTAGTGATGTAGATGCAGGGGTCGGAGCCAGAGCAGGAAAAACACATGTGTGATGTAGACGCAGGGGTCGGAGCCAGAACAAAATACACACTAGGCACGTCGACACGGGTCAGAGCCACAGCAGGGACACGCTAGTGATGTAGATGCAGGAATCGGAGCCAGAGCAAAGACACAGTAGTGACATAGACGCAAGGGTCAGAGCCACAACAAGGACACACTAGTGACGTAGATGCAAGGGTCGGAGCCACAGCAGGGACACACTAGTGATATAGACACGGGATGGAGGCACAGCAGCGACACACTAGTGATGTAGACACATGGGTCGGAGCCAGAGCAGGGACACACTAGTGATGTAGATGCAGGGGTCGGAGCCAGAGCAGGGACACACTAGTGATGTAGACGCAGGGGTCGGAGCCAGAGCAGGGACACACTAGGGACGTAGACACATGGGTCAGAGCCACAGCAGGGATACACTAGTGATGTAGACACGGGATGGAGGCACAGCGGGGACACACTAGTGATATAGACACGGGATGGAGGCACAGCAGGGACACACTAGTAATATAGACACGGGATGGAGGCACAGCAGGGACACACTAGTGATGTAGACACAGGGGTCGGAGCCAGAGCAGGGACACACTAGTGATGTAGATGCAGGGGTCAGAGCCACAGCAGGGACACACTAGTGATGTAGATGCAGGGGTCAGAGCCTCAGCAGGGACACACTAGTGATGTAGATGCAGGGGTCAGAGCCTCAGCAGGGACACACTAGTGATGTAGATACAGGGGTAGGAGCCACAACAGGGATACGCTAATGATGTAGATGCAGGGGTCAGAGTGACTTCAGGGACACACTAGTGTCATAGTGGGGTCTACAGCAAGAAGAAACGGGAGATGTAGTGGCTGGTTGGAGCCACCGCATGGGCACACTAGTAATGGAGCGGGCCTGGGCAGCCACAGGATGAGGACACTAGTGGCAGGGGGTGGTAGGTTGGCAGGTCAGAAAGAGCTTTTCATTTCGAACGCTTGAATTATTGGTCACGTGACCTCAGTCGAAGGTCTAATTCCAGGCTGAATCGCTGACTTGCAAGCTTTGCCTGAATGACATTCCTCCAAGCCTCTTTGCTGAGATCATGTGATCAAATCCTGGAATTTGGCCATGTGACCAGCATTCTTGGGAAGTAGAACTCAAAGATTTATATAACTTCCCTATAAGGGAAACTCAGTCCTAACAATGAACTTTTCTTTGGTCCCTTTTTGTTCTGTTAAATATACCACTGAAAATTTTTTGTTGTATCTGTGTGATAAATAAAAAAGACCTGTTGATTTGCCAGAAAACTGGTAACTTTCTGTACTCCCTATGATAATGTACATTGTTCTTGGTTAGCTCTGAGGACTACCGAACCACACCCCTGTATGCGATAGACAAAAGGAGAAGAGCGGGCGTTGTGTGGTGTGATCATATTTCTGTTGCCCTGATAGAGAAGGATGAGGGAGTGTCGTCACCTTAGGACAGGCAGAATGTTCCTGGCAGTATCACCAGGTGAAAGTAAGGGAAAAACCTTGGAGACAACTGAATGCAGCCACCACATTTAATGACTGGTAAGCTGCAATATATGATATATTATTATAATATCTGTTTTGGGTTTAGATATGCTTCCAGTATTTGTAAACTTCCCTTCACCATTTTAACGGTTTATTCGGAGGGCTCGAGGAGGATCACATTACTGTACAAAACAGGTTTAAAGGGGAGATTTGTTTGGTCAACAGTTTGTTAGGCTGGCTCGAATTTCTGCCCATTCCTGCTGAATCTCCTGAAATTGGAGCCATGGTTGGCCCTGTCGGCACCATTCAGCTTGACAAAAGTAGATTTAAAATTCGACGGACCCGAGTGGAAACTCTGGTAGGGCTCGATTGAAAAGTCAAAGGAGACGTTTGGAATACTGTTGGCCAAATCAGATGCAGTTACTGTTTAAATGTGTAGGGGTGGGCAACCTGGCCACTCCGACTGTTGTGGAACTACAAGTCCCATGAGACATTGCAAGACTGACAACCACAGGAAGGACTCTCAGAGGCAGAAGCATGATGGAAATTGTAGTTTCAGCACAGCTGGAGTGCTGAGGCTGCCTGCCCCTGGTATATTCAGACAGCTGCTGTCTAAATACATATTCTTCCATCCACACTGTTTAGCATTGATGGGAGAATCGAGTGTTTTGTCTTATTCATCCTGTGAGGTGAATGAGAGAAATCTACATGTGTATGTCTAGCATTAGACTTGCCGATCTTCTGTGTAACTATGACAGCCTGATAAAAGGAAGCAAGGAGACTGATTCTTGAGTGTTGCTGCCACATTGGGGCTGCGCAGAGTGACAATAGGCACTTCAGAGAATCCGTCTTGGGCAGGCGAAGATTTTCCAACATACTGGAAATGTCTACATATTCAACCTAAAAATACTTTCCTTTATTTACATAAATACAAAGTAGAATTGTACACGTGCCACATGTGTTAGCCAGCCGAGTCAGGTAGAGGTTAGTACTGATCCAGCGGTGTGTTCATTTGAAGGTTTGCCTCCCCGAAGGGATCCATAGACACTAGGAGATAGTTGCTGGACTGTCAGCAAGTTTATGGTCTCCGATCCGTCATAACAGTCATTGTTTGAAGGAAAGTCAGTGGTGGTATTTTTCCGTCCGTCTGGTAGTATTGCATTTACGTGATCCTCTCTGGATAATGAACACTTGCTCTGGAAATAGCACACACACACGCACTTAAAGACAAAGAGAGAAAGACATTGAAGCTGGGGAGGGGTGAAGCAACAGCGTAAATAGCGATGCCATATATATTGATTATTCAGTATGATCAATAGCTGAAAATCTGCAAGCGGGCATAATCCTAAAATACTGCTGATGTGACTTCATTAGGAACAAAAAAAACTGAGATGCATCCAGATTTCCCCTATATTGGGTGGCTAAAATAATCTTCACAAAACTAGCCAGGGTGTCTACTGAGCTCCGGGGCTACCTATAGACACCCCAATCTTTTTCCATATCTATTGAAATTAGAAAGACTGAGCTTTGGTCATCAATAGCCCGTTATTAATACAACACAGTGTCATTTCTTGCACACAATTCTGTGCACTGAGGCCCATTGCGTTAAGCAGCCCATTTATTTTCAATAGGGGGTCATCGCACCTCAATGCAGAAAAAAAAATATTAGGACCTGCTTTATTTTTCAAAACGCAGCACACAGCAACACAATTTCTTCCATGTGTTATGCTCTGTACAGCACTGTATGTGTGTTAAGGTGCTATTAACAAAATCGCAACACATTTACAGTAGAGCTGCAGCTAACGATTATTTACAAAATCGATTAGCCGATTATTATTACAGTATGTGTGTTACTGTAGCATGTGGTGTGATGGAGCTCTTAAAGTGGACTGAACTCAAAAAGTGAAGATCTGTTATGTTATAGGAAACACCTAGAAGTGTTAACGTGCCAAAGCAGTGGCCTGAAAAAAATTATCTTTTTTCAGCAGGGAGCTTCCTGTTATGTGAGGGTGCCCAGGTACTACAGCCTCAGCTGTATATCTGCAGTGTGAGATCTACGGCACTACTCCTCAGCTGTATATCTGCAGTGTGAGATCTACAGCACTACTCCTCAGCTGTATATCTGCAGTGTGAGATCTACGGCACTACTCAGCTGTATACCTGCAGTGTGAGATCTACAGCACTACTCCTGAGCTGTATATCTGCAGTGTGAGATCTACGGCACTACTCCTGAGCTGTATATCTGCAGTGTGAGATATACGACACTACTCCTCAGCTGTATATCTGCAGTGTGAGATCTACGGCACTACTCCTCAGCTGTATACCTGCAGTGTGAGATCTAGAACACTACTCCTGAGCTGTATATCTGCAGTGTGAGATCTACGGCACTACTCCTGAGCTGTATATCTGCAGTGTGAGATATACGACACTACTCCTCAGCTGTATATCTGCTGTGTGAGATCTACGGCACTACTCCTCAGCTGTATACCTGCAGTGTGAGATCAACAGCACTACTCCTCAGCTGTATACCTGCAGTGTGAGATCTACAGCACTACTCCTCAGCTGTATATCTGCAGTGTGAGATCTAGAACACTACTCCTCAGCTGTATATCTGCTGTGTGAGATCTACGGCACTACTCCTGAGCTGTATATCTGCAGTGTGAGATCTACAGCACTACTCCTCAGCTGTATATCTGCAGTGTGAGATCTACGGCACTACTCCTCAGCTGTATATCTGCAGTGTAAGATCTACGACACTACTATTTTCAGGAGATTTAGAGGTGTCACTACTGTTCTGCTCACTGTTCTCCTTGCTGGACGCTCTGACATGAGGAACCAAAACCCGCCTCTACCAAGATGGCTGTCTCCACACAGACACAGTCATGGCATGGTAAAGCTGGTCATACACCACTAGGATTTTGTTTGTTGAACTTCTTTTTTTCTGAATGTTCATTCAATTTTCTTATAGTTATTGGGAGCAAACTGACAAAAAATTTCAGCCGCAGTTACGTGAAAAATTGTAGGCCCCGGTTGAACATTTTTTTTATTTCTTATCTGTGCAAAGGAAATTCTAAGTGTGATTTGTGCTCCTCAGTTGGGAAACTTCATACTTCTTGTAATGCACATGTGCTAGGAAACGTTTTGTCCAGAATTAGAACTTCATGGTCATTTGTTTAAACAATTACGTATGACATGAAAGAAAAACACAAAGGTTTCTGTGTAGTTTATGTACAATTGGATTTATAGGTAGATTATTTGTGTTGTATAGGCACAACAACATCATGGGCTGATGAACATAATTAGGGATACTCCGATGCCTAGTCCGGCAGCCAGCCCGGCTCCCTGATTGGCCAGGAAGCCGGCTCCATGCTCTCTTGTCACTTGTGACGAGAGAGCTTGGAGCCGGCTTCCCCGCCAATCAGGAAGCCAGGCTCTGTGTAATGACACGGCACCCCGGCTTTCTGATTTGTTGGGGATGAGGGAGCATGGAGCCAATCAGGAAGCTGGGCCACGCGTCATTACACAGCGCCCGGCTTCTGATTGTCCAGAAAGCCGGCTCCATGCTTTCTCGTCACCTAGTGACGAGAGGCATGGGGACGGCTTCCCTGCTAATCGGGAAGCTGGGTGGTGAGTCTTTACATTCTGCCTGGCTAATCAGGAAGCCAGGTGGCAAGTCATTACACGCCGCCTGGCTTCTTGAATGGAACATTCGGTATTGGCGAGTACCGGAAAAAAAAATCGGTGCTCGATACCGAAATACCGGTATCGGTGCATCCCTAATAATAAAAATTAGAGCTGCAGCTAACGATTATTTTCAAAATCGATTAGTTAGCCGATTATTAAGTTCGATTAATCGGATAAACTATAAGATAAAGTTTAAAAAATGGCTCCAGTGATAGGACTACTAAATATAGTAAATATACTTTCAAATATGTAATACATACTGCCTGGCCAAAAACGTCTCCATCTGGATTTAGCTAAGCCTATAGGCCAGAGCCTTCCATTGGATTATGGATTTAGGTTCAATGGGATTATGTGCCCTACCTGATTATACTGAATAGCCACGTTGTTCCATCAATGGATCTTTTTCCTCCCTGATGGCACATTGGGAATGACAATTCCGGGATTCATCAGGGTCAAATTGTGAAAGAGTGGTTCAGGGAGCATGAGACATCATTGTCACACGTGGATTGGCCACCACAGAGTCCAGACCTTAACCCCATTGAGAATCTTTGGGATGTGCAGGAGAAGACTTTAAACAGTAAGACTCTCCCATCATCACTACGAGATCTTGGTGCTTTTCACTCACCTCATAGTTCTAGCCAACCTGTGACAATGAAACTGTCACAGGTCGGCTCAGTAGATCGGGAGGTGAGCGAACATATACCGGCGTTCGCTCACCTCTCGATCCTGTCACGGCTCTCTGCCGTGAAAGGGGAGGGATTGGATTCCCCCCGCTCCGATCCGCCAACGCTGACTGGCGGATCGGACAGGGGGATCAGTATATAATGAGCTGTAGCTCGCGGTATACTGAGCCCAGGGTGACGGGAGGACGCTAGTTTGTGTCCTCCCGTTACCCTAAGGAGAACTATGGGGGAATGCCCTGACCCCATAGTTCTCCTTTTAAATAATGCAACTCTGGACGGAAATAAATGTTGTGACATTGCATAAGCTTATCAAAAGGACGCCACGGCGAATGTGTGCCATAATCAAAGCTAAAGGCGGTCCAATGAAATATCAGTGTGTGACTTTTTTTGGCTGGGCAGTGTACTTATACATTTAAATAAACTTTGCTTTGCATTATTCTTTATTGATTCAATAAGCAATAAAAGAACCTTGTTTAAAACCTCTGAGATTCCATTTAAGTAGCAGGTCTGGATGAAATTTTCAAGGGCTTTTGAATGAAATATATTGACTCGATGGCAAGATCGAATATTCACACAATTTTTCAGAATTTTATTTTAATACAATTCTAACCATTTATGAGCAACTATAGTCAGTAGTAGGAGGAGAAGATTAGCGGCAGGGAAACCGCAGGTAATACAAACAACTAATATTTTGTCCTCTGGGCACAGCTTCGAGTTCACTTCTTCTTTAATGCAGTTATGGAGCAAAAATATAGAATTCCAGAGCCAGTCTGCCCAATCCAAGAGCCAGCGGGATGCTTTTTAGCAGGCAGCTCCATTGATAACTACTTAAGAAAACCTCAAACATTAGTTGCCAGCTGTCATTTTTAAGGAATATTGGCTTCCTTGCTCCTGGGATTTGTCCAGCCCTGCTTTAATGTATGGGTAGCTTAAAATGGACCTCTTAGTAACTTTATATGCCTGCATGAATCAATTCCTGGAATGTCAAATTATACAGCAAGAGGGTAGTTTACTAAAACAACTGTGCTTAGTCCTCCTTAAGGGCTTCTTCACACCATATACAGTGCGTTCAAGCACAGTTAGCTGCTGAAACACACTATATAGCATCCTGGCTGGCTTCCTGTGTTCAGGGGCAGGAGGGGGCGTGGCGGTGCCTTAAAG
>NW_017306471.1:1655281-1655779 GCF_000935625.1 Nanorana parkeri
GGGGCGGCGTGGGGGGGGGGGATGCGAGCGGGTCTGGCAGCGGCGAGCGTGAGGTGGGGAGGAGGTGCGGCGCACAGCGCGTGGAGCTGTGAACAGGGCCAACTGATCGGAAGCCGATTAATCGATTTATTAAAAAAGTTGACAACTTTTTCAATAATCGATTATGTCGTTTAGTTGTTGCAGCCCTAATATAGTAAATATACTTTCAAATATGTAATACATACTGCCTGGCCAAAAACGTCTCCATCTGGATTTAGCTAAGCCTATAGGCCAGAGCCTTCCATTGGATTATGGATTTAGGTTCAATGGGATTATGTGCCCTACCTGATTATACTGAATAGCCACGTTGTTCCATCAATGGATCTTTTTCCTCCCTGATGGCACATTGGGAATGACAATTCCGGGATTCATCAGGGTCAAATTGTGAAAGAGTGGTTCAGGGAGCATGAGACATCATTGTCACACGTGGATTGGCCACCACAGAGTCCAGACCTTAAC
>NW_017306471.1:1656070-1684194 GCF_000935625.1 Nanorana parkeri
GGGTACAGCTGGCTCTGCCTCTAGATAGGCAGAGCCAGCTGTCACTCACGCAGCTGGGCAGATCTCGACATCGATGTCGGGATCCGCTCCGGCGTCTCAGTATATAATGAGCTGTAGCTCGCGGTATACTGAGCCCAGGGTGACGGGAGGACGCTAGTTTGTGTCCTCCCGTTACCCTAAGGAGAACTATGGGGGAATGCCCTGACCCCATAGTTCTCCTTTTAAATAATGCAACTCTGGACGGAAATAAATGTTGTGACATTGCATAAGCTTATCAAAAGGACGCCACGGCGAATGTGTGCCATAATCAAAGCTAAAGGCGGTCCAATGAAATATCAGTGTGTGACTTTTTTTGGCTGGGCAGTGTACTTATACATTTAAATAAACTTTGCTTTGCATTATTCTTTATTGATTCAATAAGCAATAAAAGAACCTTGTTTAAAACCTCTGAGATTCCATTTAAGTAGCAGGTCTGGATGAAATTTTCAAGGGCTTTTGAATGAAATATATTGACTCGATGGCAAGATCGAATATTCACACAATTTTTCAGAATTTTATTTTAATACAATTCTAACCATTTATGAGCAACTATAGTCAGTAGTAGGAGGAGAAGATTAGCGGCAGGGAAACCGCAGGTAATACAAACAACTAATATTTTGTCCTCTGGGCACAGCTTCGAGTTCACTTCTTCTTTAATGCAGTTATGGAGCAAAAATATAGAATTCCAGAGCCAGTCTGCCCAATCCAAGAGCCAGCGGGATGCTTTTTAGCAGGCAGCTCCATTGATAACTACTTAAGAAAACCTCAAACATTAGTTGCCAGCTGTCATTTTTAAGGAATATTGGCTTCCTTGCTCCTGGGATTTGTCCAGCCCTGCTTTAATGTATGGGTAGCTTAAAATGGACCTCTTAGTAACTTTATATGCCTGCATGAATCAATTCCTGGAATGTCAAATTATACAGCAAGAGGGTAGTTTACTAAAACAACTGTGCTTAGTCCTCCTTAAGGGCTTCTTCACACCATATACAGTGCGTTCAAGCACAGTTAGCTGCTGAAACACACTATATAGCATCCTGGCTGGCTTCCTGTGTTCAGGGGCAGGAGGGGGCGTGGCGGTGCATTAAAGTTAATGGCACCGCAAGCCACGCCCTTCGCTCGCACCAGAAACCAGAACGCGTGGCACAACAATGCCTGTGTTCCGGTCCAGTGCAATCTTAAAAAATAAAGCATGCACCGCACTGCAGGCATTGGTGTGCCACACGTTCCCATAAGTAGCAGGTCTGGATGAAATTTTCAAGGGCTTTTGAATGAAATATATTGACTCGATGGCAAGATCGAATATTCACACAATTTTTCAGAATTTTATTTTAATACAATTCTAACCATTTATGAGCAACTATAGTCAGTAGTAGGAGGAGAAGATTAGCGGCAGGGAAACCGCAGGTAATACAAACAACTAATATTTTGTCCTCTGGGCACAGCTTCGAGTTCACTTCTTCTTTAATGCAGTTATGGAGCAAAAATATAGAATTCCAGAGCCAGTCTGCCCAATCCAAGAGCCAGCGGGATGCTTTTTAGCAGGCAGCTCCATTGATAACTACTTAAGAAAACCTCAAACATTAGTTGCCAGCTGTCATTTTTAAGGAATATTGGCTTCCTTGCTCCTGGGATTTGTCCAGCCCTGCTTTAATGTATGGGTAGCTTAAAATGGACCTCTTAGTAACTTTATATGCCTGCATGAATCAATTCCTGGAATGTCAAATTATACAGCAAGAGGGTAGTTTACTAAAACAACTGTGCTTAGTCCTCCTTAAGGGCTTCTTCACACCATATACAGTGCGTTCAAGCACAGTTAGCTGCTGAAACACACTATATAGCATCCTGGCTGGCTTCCTGTGTTCAGGGGCAGGAGGGGGCGTGGCGGTGCATTAAAGTTAATGGCACCGCAAGCCACGCCCTTCGCTCGCACCAGAAACCAGAACGCGTGGCACAACAATGCCTGTGTTCCGGTCCAGTGCAATCTTAAAAAATAAAGCATGCACCGCACTGCAGGCATTGGTGTTCCACACGTTCCCTTGCGGGCGGTTGCACTGCGGGGGGGGGGGGGGGTCATGGGTGCGGTGCCATTAAACTCAATGCGCCGCCAGGCCCCTTCCAACCCCCTGGCTGGGATGCGATACAGTGCGTTCCAGTAGCTAATCGTGCTGGAACGCACTATATATGGTGTGAGCAAGCTCTAAAAAACAGTCCTTGAGCTCCAGGCACGTGACTTTGCCTAGGCCCATATACATTGCTTCTATCAGCAATGCGGCTCAGGGAGGACGAGTGTTTGTTGGTTGGAGCACTGTGTAGGGGGCGCGTCAGACTGTTGGAACTCCAGAGGCCTGCGCTCTGTGAGAGCAGCGGTCCACGTTTCCAGCATGTTGCTGCTTGATATAGTTGTAAAGAACTAACACATAATTAGACCCCGAGAACATCCTTTTGAATGGAACCTGTCAAGTAAGATATATGGCGGCTACCACTATTGACTTGTTTTTTTGGAGGCTGTAGGGTTGTTATTCATGCTTTATTATATAGTCATTGTTGAGGGTCAAGAAAATTGATTTCTTTACCTCTCCTATATTTTCATACCTGTAACTCTTCCTCACTCAAAACTGAAAAAAATAATAATTTGATTTTAGATATAGATAATGTATATGTTTGAGGTGACTAGCTATGAGAGAGGGCAGCTTACAGCCGTGTGGAATGAAACCAAGGATGTTCCGGGAGATGGGAAAAGAAGACGGGTAACCTAACCCACTGGGGCCACCTAAACTTGAAATATCATTTGGCCTTTAGATGGAAATAAATGCTCAAGCAGTAAATAACCAGTTTAATATATGGAGATATGTTAAAACTTAGAAGACGTGGGATTGTTGAATGAGCAATTTCTTTTTTGTTGGGAGCAGCACAGACCACTGCTTATGTAGGCATTTTATCTAGAACAGAAATTTGCATGGGTTTTTTAATATTAGAAGTGGTGATAATAAAGACTGAATACTGGAATAAATAATGTGCAAAAAGTTGGGAACGCTGAACTCCAGGCTAACTGCTAAGAACACAGATGAACTACATGTAAAGCATAGCCCTGCCTAGCGTGTGACGGGACCCAATCTTCTTCTACTGCAGTTTTACATTCTCTTACAGGTCTGCCCTCCCTATGACTGGACAGTGAAAGTAGTACTTTATTTCCACCCCTGATTCAGGCCGGCACCTGTGTGAACGGGCCCTAAATGTCCTCACTCGCCTGGCCAACATCATTCAACCAACTTCCTCTTAGCCCAGCCTGTCATGGTCCTGCCCTGCAGCCTGTGACGGAACAATGAAAAAAAAGCAGCACAGAGATAAGCTTATCCTAATCTGCTCTCCCCTGCTATTAGCATGCTACTTGTGCTACTTCTTCCTCCCTCATTTAGCTCTACTGTACAGGGACCACATGATGATAACAAATACAGGTACTTACACTGCTTAAATCTGAACTCTAAGATAAGTAATTATACCTAAATACAAGAGCAAAGTGTACTTTTTAGATTGTAAGCCCTCAGGGGCAGGGCCCTCCTTACCATCTTGTCTTGAATTGTATTGTGACTGTAATGTCTTCCTTCTATTGTAAAGTGCTGTGCAAACTGTTGGCACTATATAAATCCTGTATAATAATAATACTCACTTGAATATTGAAGCACTTTGTGCATTTCTTCCAGATCTGTGCACTAATCACATTTTTGGCTTCAGTTGCACTTTAAAGTAGCTCTTAGCTCAAAGAGTAAAGATTTGAGTGGGGCGTGTACACCGCAAGTGCATTGTACAAAGTAGCTAGAGGAAAAAAAGGTGTTTTTTTTTTTGTTTTTTTAGTAAAGAAAACATTGCATGTTTAGACCCTGTTGACACCATCTGGCTGGAAAACCTAGAGGTGGGTGAAAAATTGTTGGCCGACTAGTAACTTTAACCAATTAAACTGGGTCACTATTCAGGTGCCCGCTGTCTCCACATGATAGCTGGCAGTTGGTGATTCCTTCATGCGTGCTGTTTAGCATAGATGGTGGAATCTATTTGCTTACTATGCATGTATTATTTTTTTTAACTATTATTATACTGGATTTATATAGTGCGCAGTATAAATACAGTTTGTGCAGCAGTTGACAAAATGGAGGCAGACAATACAGTTAACAATACTAATTTCAGTACAGTAGGGATAGGAGGGCTCTGCTCATCAGAGCTTACAATCTAGTAGGTGGGGTAAGTGATACAAAAGGTACCGTATATACTCGAGTATAAGCCGAGATTTTCAGCCCATTTTTTAATGGAAGAAGTGAAAGGATGGTAATATCGAGGTGGAATAGGCTTTCCAGAAGAGATTAGTTTTCAAGGATCGCCTAAAGGTGGTCAGAGAAGGAGATAAGGGGACAGAGTGGAGTAGGGAGTTCCAGAGGATGGGAGACACTCTGGAAAAATCCTGGAAGCGAGCATGCAAGGAGGGGATGAGAGCTGAAAAACTGGAGGTCTTGGAAGGAGCGATTTTGGTGATAATTTGATGCGAGGTGGGTGATGTAGGTTGGGGCAGAGTTGTAGATTGCTTTGTATGATGATGTTAATATTTAAAATGTTATTAGTTGGGCAGGTGGTAGTCAGTGGAGGTATTGGCAGTGGGGGGTGGTGGACGCTGATTGGTTGGTAAGGTGAATGAGGCTATATAGCTAATTATACTACTAATTTAACTAACCGGTCGGCTTGATTCATTTATGAATAGTGTTGCATGAATGACCAGCTGTATGACAAATGTTACAGGTGACACTATGGCGGTGAATTATAAACGGTTCACATAGTGAACAGCTCTGCAAATGAGATTTGCAGCACATTATGGCAACGAGGTGAAGCCAAGAAGCATAGGAATTTCCAATGCTCCTTTGCTCTGTGTAGTGGCCACAATCTGCCTTGAATCTTGTTTGCCCACGAAAGCTATGCAAATGGGATTCAAAGCGAATTATGACCACTACACAGAGCCAAGGGGCATTGGAAATTCCTATGCTTCTTGGCTCCACTTAGTGGCCACTAGGAATGCACCGATACCGTTTTTTCAGTATAAAGTACGAGTACCGATATTTTTTTTTCCGTTACTCGCTAATACTGATACCGGAAGTCCCATTAAGGAAGCCAGGCGGCGTGTAATTACTCGCCACCTGCCTCCCTGATTAGCCAAGAAGCCGGACGGCATGTAAAGATTTGCCACCCGGCTTCATGATTAGCAGGGAAGCCGTCTCCATGCTTCTCGTCGCTACATGACGAGAAAACATGGAGTCAGCTTTCTAGCCAATCGGAAGCTGGGCGCTGTGTGATGACGCGGCACCCGACTTTCTGATTGGCTAGGAAGCCGGCTCCATGCTCCCTCATCAAAACGTGATGAGGGAGCATGAAGCCGGCTTCCCGGCCAATCAGAGAGCAGGGCATCGCGTCATTACACGGTGCCCGGACTTCCTGATCAATCAGGAAGCCGGGCAGCGAGTCATTACGTGCTGTCTGGCTTCCTGATTGGCCGGGGAGCCGGCTCCACGAGGTGATGAGAGAGCATGAATCTGGCTTTCCGGCCAATCAGAGAGCCGGGCGTCGCTTTATTACACGGTGCCCAGGTTTCCTGATTGACCAGCTTCCCGACCAATCAGGAAGCCGGGCAGTGAGTCATTACACGCTGCCTGGTTTCCTCATTGGGCGGGGAGCCAGCTCCACGAGGTGATGAGGGAGCATGAAGTCGCCTTCCCGCCAATCAGAGAGTCGGGCGTTGCATCATTACACGCTGCCTGGCTTCACAAGTGACGAGGGAGCATGGAGCCGGCTTTCTAATACCGGAAGCTCGGGGATTGGGCTAGGCATCGGAGCTTTTGGGCGAGTATGAGTACTCGGCATTGGCACCGATACTAGTATCGGAGCTAGTGGCCACATATTTAGGGGGTTTATAAATCACCCCCTTAATATATCATCAATTACTGCTTAGTAATCTTCAGGTATATTGAGGTCTGATCAGCAGTCCTTCAATTTTGGTTTATGCTAATGTTGGTATTGTTCCTGGATGTCTTTGTCTAACTGATCTGCACAAATCCCAGTAGCCTGATTGCTAATGTATGTAAAAGAAATCTGTCTAGTACTTGACTTTTCTGCGCTCTTTTTGTTGTTGTTCTCTGCTTCCTGCTCCTAGATTGACTTAACTTATTCCTGGCTAGCTTTAAAAGTACTTATTCATGTTTTGTCTATCGTACAGAAGAATGTCCAGCTTCTCTTAGCCCGTTCCCTCCTTCATACTAGAAGTCTCTTAATGCTTAAAGAGAAAAGCACAATTATTCAATGTGCTGCTAATGCTGACTAAAGCTGCCCGCTCACCTTACAATTTATCTGCAGACTTTCTCTGGTCAGATGGAAAAGGTGTTACAGATTCCGCCATCTACACTTAACTGTGTGGATGGAGTAATCTCCGCCTGGGCCAATCTGTTGCACTTTTTCCATCTGACCACAGAAAATATACAGATAATTGTAAGGTGTGTGGGCAGCTTTAGAAACTCTGCCGTTTTTCACATTGCATTGGTGTGGCATTGCATCCTGTCGCTTTGATGCTATATGGCAGGGGTAGCCAAACTTTGGCCCTCCAACCTGTTGTGGAACTACAAGTCCCAAGAGGCACTACAAGACTCTGACATCCACAGACATGACTTCTAGAGGCAGATGCATGAAGGCATTTGTAGTTTTGCCAAAGTTGGAGGGCTGGAGTTTGGCTACCCCTGCTGCACAGTCTTTCTTTTTAAAGCAGAACTCCCGGAAAAATTATTCTTAACCCTTGCAGTGGGGCTACCTGCTCTCGTTTGTTTAGGTTCAAAAATAAGAGTTATACTCACCTGATCCTCTGAGCCGGCTTGCTCTTAGAACGGTCCTTGGAGCCTGTATCCTCTGCTGCAACAATGGTATGTCCCTCAGCGTTCCCGCATCTTATACACTGTGTATAGAGTGATGAGACTCTGGGACCTTAGACTGCTGCAGCAGAGGGGGAGCGAGGCAGAAGGGAACAAGCCACCTCAGAGGATCGGGTCAGTATAACTTTGTTATTTTTCAACCTAGACAAAAACGAGTACTTAACCCTTGCAGTGGGGGGTGGCCCCACTGCATGGGTTTAAGAATAATTTTCCCCCAAGTTCTGCTTTAAGAACTACAAAGGGTGGTTGTGGGAACACTCCGTCTGGATTTTTAGTAGTGAATCAAAATAAAATTGAATTCTGAATTCCTCTATGACAGGGGTGGGCACACTTCAGCACTCCATCTTTGGTGAAACAACAAATCCCACCATGCCTCTGGATGTCATACCTGTGGCTGTTTTGCAATGCCGTATGGGCCTGTTAGTTCCACAACAGCTGGAGGGCCCAGTTGGCTACCCCTATTCTATGTGTTTATCAGCTGCTGGGAGAGCCAAAGTAATGGATATATAGTTATTAAATCCCAAAATCCCCACAGCCTTATTCCCTTCTTTAAACATGCATGCTTCAAAAAACATATCACCTGCTGAATAATCAATATACAGGATATTCTCATTCATTTAATACAGTCCCAGTGAACAAATTAAACATACGGATCATTCACCCTCTATTAAGCACCCATTTCTACCAAAATGCTAAAATTGTCAAAAATCAGAAAGTTTATAAAATCAGAAAGTGTAATAATTCCAAGTGTTTGATGCTCTAACATCCATAGACATGAAGGTGCCCGTGCGTCTCACGGTACCTCCATGCTTCCTCTTCACTCGGGAGGCTCACTGCTCAGAAACATGGTTATTCACCAATTATCTCCCTCCTCTGCCGCGGTGCTGCTCTGACTCCAGTTTTATGTATAATGGTTTCTCGGGCAATGACCTCCTAGCTCATACACCAACCTCCAGGATTGAAAGAAACCAACCAAATGGTTTTTATTTTAAATTTCAACATAAACATTAAAAGCACATCTAGTGATGCTATTCTAGCACAGGTATGTGCAGCTCAAACAATCCCCCGCTCCTTCCAACCTCACAGCTAGCTCAACAGGCAAGGCCGTCCCTATAACAAGACAGCTGGAGGTGGTTGCCCCAGATGGCATCTCATTGGGTCATGTGAGGGGGGGGGCAGCAGGCCTACCACCCCTATTTCAGCCATTGCATCCCAGCAGGAATCCGACATCCTGCCCTCCTCTTGCTTTTATTTTTTTACTCTGAAATTTAGAATTTCCCCTTACTGTCTGTCTCGGCGACCGTTCTGACCAGGACAAATAAAGGGATGACACGGACAGAAATAAATACTAGGCAGGGGGTCTAACAATTCATTACTCTGTCCAAAACTAAAAACAAAAACATTTTTCCCTTTAGGCCTCATTATAGTCCCCTGTATAGTGTAAAGGGACGGTTGTTGATGCGCCTGGAGCTGCAGAAATGAGCATGCAGGCTGCTGATGTAACTCTATGGGGATGCAGGAGTTGTGCGCCCTCACATGCTGCATCCTACGGCTTAGAGTTTTGGCAGCTGCACGCAGACAATGTGCAGACCTGGATCCATCATGTCTGCGTCCGAGGCCATATGCCATCTGAGTGCAGTTGTTGAAACTCGGAGCTACAAGAAGAAGCGTGTGAGGGCACATAGTCTACATAGTTGCACGCATGCTTCTTCCCACAGCTCCAGACGCATCAAGAATGGACCCCTGCACACTTTAGGTATTTAAAGAGAACCCATCTTGCACGTCTCTATAGTTCATAGGCAATAATGTTACTGTTGTGTAGTACGGGGTAGGACATTTTGTAGTAAAAGAATCATAACCCCCATGCCCCCTGCCTCAACATCACCATTTCATTTTTCTGTGAGCAGTTTCCTGGTGTATGTTGAGGGTTTGTATCCTATAAGGTGACGATGAGAATCTGGTTTTGTGTCAAGACCTGCGTCCAATTTGGCGCCCACAATATAAATCCAGATTTGAGCCGCTGCTGCTGCGTGTGATGAATAAACATAAGTCTCGTTTGTTTTGCAGCGGAGGATAAATCTTTCCCTATAGCCAGCATTCGCGGTTGAACAAAGTTAAACAAATCCTGCATGTCTTTCTCTCGCCTTCTCGCACGTGCTCGCGCTGATTATGTGAGTCTGACATTTTAGATTGCTTGCTGTCACACACGAAGCCAACACCTTTTCAGTCTGTTTTCAATAAAGCCAATACAGACTTCTTTGTTCCGGGTCTCCGGTGTATTGTTCATCATTGTACAGTGCCGCCGAATATGTTTGCTCTGTTTAAATAAAGGATGATAATTTGCGTCTCAGTCAAACGGCACAATGCGCAGTGACAGGCTCTGCTCGGCGCGCTCCTTCGGAGAATGGAGCGGCGTTTAGCAATGCACTCTATGAAATCTAATGCTTTTGCATCCCAGAGGCAATTATGGCATTTAAATCCTTTTCTTTGCAAAGCATTACCAGCCCAGCAATGACGTGACTAACCGTTTCTGCAAGCCCTGCGTGTCGATTGCAAAGGCCATTATAAAGGATAATAGACAAGCGGCTGTGTGTTTCCTTTGGGAGTGAGAGGTATCGATGTATTGTCAGCACAGATATCTCAGGCACCAGATGGAAGCGCAAGGTGAGGTGTTTGGGCAGAGCCATACCTTCACTGGCCAGAATGGAACACATTTCACAGCAGTTATTTGCTGCCTGGGGCATGTGAATTTTAAGCATGGAATGTGCAGGAGCGGGTTCAGCGCAGCTGTACATTCTGTCAGGTATTTCTTTTTTTTGTGTGTCTTAAGGGGGCTGTTAAACAGATCTGTCACATATGAATAGTAATTGATCAGCAAGTGAAGAACCCCAATTTAAAGCCTTTCATTGCAGTGGGGCTACCACGTGACTGGACAAATCCTAGGAGAAGGGTCACCAGTGCTTCTTAAAAGGGACAGCTGGCACCTGACTTTTGAGTTTTTCTCTAGTTGTCAATGGAGCTGGTTCCAGAAAAAAAAAAAATTCTGCTTGCTCCTGAATTGAACGGACCTATGTTCAATCTGCACTTCAATAGCTTATTTCAAGTGGAAAAGTGATACTGGGGGTCTCTTGGAGGCTTACAAATATAATACTTTATTGAACTTCATCATAAAGTTTCGGTGTACACAACACAACCATTTGTGGCTTGTCTTGTAATTTGGTTTTCTTGAAGCAGTGATTGAGCAAGGCTGCTAACTCCCTTATGTGGAACCCAGATAGTGACTACATGAAGCACCTACAGATCTATGCAGGAAATCATGGGCAAGTAAAATGCTAAAATTACATTTTGGTAAATTTACAAGAAGGACGAAAGAAGCACTCTCTAAAAATATCTTGTAATTTCCCTTTAAGTTAATAAAACAAGCTGATAAAATAACATAGAATGTCTTAGAGCCCTTGTGGGCTGCCCTGTACATGTTTAGAATGAGGAAATTGCCAGGTGTGGGTCATTGGCGCCTCCGTTACAGGTCACTGGTACTCCCGGTCAGATCATGCTATCACTAATAACATTGTAAATGTTAATCTAGGGTGCATGCCTTGTAGCTTCAGACTGCCGATGGAGGTGAGAATTAATTGCAGCCTCACGGCGGAAATGACTGTAGTTTTGAAATGGTTTTAAATTACAGATATCGGCTCTTGACGTGTGTGAAAATTGCTGTTAAATCATGGCGTACACTGGTGATAGAGTTTTAAATTCTTATTTGTGGCACGCCAGGGATGAAAAGTAGATGGCTGTTCCGTCCCTGCTGAACATATGTAATGTAGAACTGTTGCCTTCATCTAATGCCTAAAAGGGTTACACCTACTATTAGTGAAAGGGCATTTCCGGCTGAAACTAAATATACAGCATTAGTCCTCATTCACACCTGAGTGATTTGTCACACGTTCTCCCAATTGGGATGACGCTCAACATTAGGGTTCTGATTATATTCAATGGTGCCTATTCAGACCTGAGCACCGTGTTGCCGCTTGCGTGTGAAAAATGTACATGAGCTGCTTTTTTTGGGCCGAATCTTGTGTTTTTAGACCCATAGACTTCAATGGGAGCAAAATATCACAGTATAAAATATAACTATATCCGGTTTGGTACTACAGACACTAATACACACCTCACAATAAGGCTCCTTTCATATCTGTAGGCTTAGGTGCGATTAGGGATTCCTGCATCAGAAACTTGCGTTTTACTGCATCAGGAATCCCTAATCTGGCGTTTACAAGTGACAGCTGTCACCTATTCAAGTTAATGATCAGGTGACAGCAGCTCCATGTAAACGCCTGCACACCGCATGTAATGATACGTGATATGATTATATGCGGTTAGAAAACACTCTCCCTGAATGCACAATCATTGCGTCCAGGGAGAGTGATTGATTCCTAACCGAATGTAATAATATCACGTATCATTACATGCGGTGTGCAGGCGTTTACATGCAACTGCTGTCACCTGATCATTACCTTAGGTGACAGCTGCCACTTGTAAACGCCAATTTAGGGATTTCTGCTGCAGGAAAATTCAAGTTCCTGACGCAGAAATCTCTAATTGCACCTAAAGATAGAGGCGTGAATGTAGTTTAATACACTTCTGAATCCCCGCCGTACACGTAAAAAAAAATACAACCCCTGTACATATAAAATAATACACCCCCCCCATACAAATGAAAAAACACACACACACATACACACACATATATATTTTACAACCCCAGTCCGTGTGTGTGTGTGTGTGTGTGTGTGTGTGTGTGTGTGTGTGTGTGTGTGAGTACCGGCTCACGGGCCGTAATTGTCCCGCGGGCCGGTACATTTGCTGCCCTTCCGGAATCTGCCGCCCGAGGCAAACGCTCTGTTTGCCTCGCGGCAGATACGCCCCTGGATGCACCGATACTGGTCTTTTAGTATCGAGTACCGATATTTTTTTCCCGGTGCTCGCCGATTCGGAATACCGATACCGGAAGTCCCATTAAGGAAGTCAGGCAGCGTGTAATGACTCGCCACCTGGCTTCCTGATTAGCCGGGAAGCCGTCTGCATGCTTCTTGTCACTAGGTGACGAGAAAACATGGAGCCGGCTTTCTGGCCGATCAGGAAGCCGGGAGCAGTGAGACACGGCACCCGGCTTCCTGATCGGTCGCGAAGCCAGCTATGCTCCCTCGTCACGAGCAACCAGGAAGCCGGGCAGCGAGTCATTACAGGCTGCCCAACTTCCTGATTGGCCGGCTCCATGCACTCGTCACAAATGAGCCTCGCTGCCCAACTTCCTGATACCGGAAAGCTCAAGTATCGGGCTAGGTATCGGAGCATTTGGGCGAGTACAATGCATCGACACCGATACCAGGATCGGTATCAGTGCATCCCTAGTAACCTCCATATACTTCTCAATACAGGTTTCCTTTATTTTGTAATGATTAAAATCTCTACCATTGTCTCACATACTTGTATGCAGCGGATGTTTATTATGCTGGTAGGGCATCACCTGTCTGAGGCTCTCAGTGGGAAATTAACAAAGCCTTTGCTTTTTAGTGCCTTCGATCCAGACGCCTTCCCCCCTTGGGAGAGAGGTAATTTTCCCAGGTATCCAGAGAGATGGGCCAATGCTGGTAAACACCGCCTCCACAAATAGGATATCCACTAGTGATTTGCAGGGCAAAATATCAGAGCTTGTGCAGAGAATACCACTTTGACAGTCAATTGCTTTGTGTTCTAACAGCCCGGAATGTGTCTATATGCTGCAACTGTTCATTATTGCCAAATGTGCTATAGAAACCAAGGCACAAGTCACTTTATCATTATACATTAGGTTTTACAACCCGAGTGCTAACATGAAAGGAGGTAATGGATCAGGACACTGTGGCTTGTTTAGATGTAATTGGTAGAGATTAGCTTCTTATAGATCAGCATTTCTCAACCTTTTTTCAGTTGCGGCACACATTAAAAGTATGCATAAATTTGGAGGCACACAAATCTTAATTCTAAAAAAAATGGCGTGTGGTTCCTCCCTCAAAATCTATACCAGACCCTTATGATAGATAGGGTTCTGGTATGGATTTTAAATGGGGGGGATCCCAAGCAAAAAAAAAAAAAAGGCCCTCCTTTTCACAAAAGCCCCTCTTCCCATCAGGAGCCCCCTTCACATCAGAGTCCTACCTTATAACCTTCACCACAATGGCAGCATGGTAGAGGGTAGTGGTAGTGGAGTAGGTATGGATGGAGATGGACTTCTATGCTCTTCTGAATGCTGGGGGAGGTCCTGGATGTAGCCTGCCCTGGATTAGGATCATGCATTTCTATGGTCCTGGTGGCCAGTTCACCTGCACAATGGAAATTAATGACACTGCAGAAATTTGAAGGCACCCGGGTTGAGAAAGGCCGTCTTAAATCATGTGGTAACGGGTTAAAATCTAGGATTGTCATACATGTTTTTTTCTTTCCTGAGCTGTCCATAGAATGGTGGATTTATGTATGAACAGTCATACTTAATATCAGATCATTCGATAATGCCATCAGACACTTGACGAATGTCATTCAAAATTGAATTTGGTTTTATCATTTGGTAATGGATTTGAAAGGAGTCTGTCAGAATTTCATTCATGCAAGAAACATTGTCGTTTTGACCCCTTTAGCAAACCAAGCGAGAGTTCCAAAAATGGGTTCAATTCCACTGGTGTATGCCAGCTTGATTCACTTTGAAGCAGAGCTACAGTGTTGCAAAGGGTTTGGCGGCTCCTGTTGTAATGTGTAAGTATGCATATCACAGACTCTCCTCTAGGTTTGCCCTCCTCCGGTGCTCACAGCTGCAGTATCCCTGTAGTTATTGCTATCTTTTCAGCCACTGTTTTCAAGTCCAGCGTCTTGTCTCTTCAGGCCATTGGGCGGCCGCTGATAACGCAACTCCTACACATGCACGCTGAAGTTACATCTCCCTAGCACCTGACCACATTTCTGGCATCTTGTAGATGGTGGGAATGGGCCCAGAGTGTACACTGCACTGCACATGTGCTGCAGGCAGTGTGCACAGAAAAGAACGTTTCTAGAAAAAAGGGGGAAAAATTGGCAGAAGACATAGCAGGTCTCCTCTGCTCTACTTCCAAACATTTTTTTTTGAGGGGTGGGGGGGGCATGATTTAGTTCCACTTCAAAATAAACCTGGTACGAGAAAAGATGTGGGCGGTTACTGATGATCTTTCCTTCGGAAAATACCAGATGCATGGATGTCATGCTAATTTATTCATTCTTTTAATCATTGCTTGGAACTGGTAACGAGATGCAGAGGTCTGACTCTGTGCTGACTTTCACTTCCTCCAAGTCCATTCCGAGTCTGTGACTCTGAAGTATTGAAGCAAAACGAAACCCCCCGATTCAACTGTTTCCCATAAGTTACAGTCTAGAAATGCCTCTGCTAATAACTGTCAGTGTGCTTATGTGTGCGCTCAATAGAACATGGAAACCCTCAAATGGCTGGTGTCATAGCTGATCACATGGCAACTGCAGATCTAAATAGAGACTAACATGGAACCCACTTTATCAAAAAAAGCAAAGGCCTGCGTTCCACCTGACACAGCCAAGAAAAAAAACATTCTAAGAAAGGGGCGAGCAATGGCAGCTCCCATGTTCCCTTTATGGATGTATTTAAATATTTAAAATAAGGTACCATTGGCACTCTCACATGGGGGTGGGGGGGGCATAGTTCTGTGTAAGCTAAACTTCTTAGCTTACACTTGGTGGCCTCTCTTAGCTCCAGGGAAGTGCCAATTTTTTCCTGTGGTAGCCATAAATGCTGCTTCCATCTGGAAGTTTTTTTCAAAGCAGTCTATGCATTAGAAAAGTTAATTTGAGATACTCAAGTAACCTACTTGTACATTGATTAAACTGCGGGAGGAAACCCATAGGAACATATAAGCCCTGTGTAGATAAGAGTCCCTGGTGGGAGACCCCAAGACCCTCGCTCTACAATTCCCGCTAATTGGGCACCATACTGCACTAAAATACTTTTCAATGTAGTTTAAGGTAATTTAGAATAGAACCTTAGACAAAATGCAAAGCTGAGTCATAAATATGACTTGTAAAAAGCTTTTTACCTTATTTTCCTTTTGCTCTAGCTAGTTTTGTGCTTGTGAGCGATAAATAAATCTGCAACACACCATCCAGCCTATTGCTGGTGCTTACAGTACGATTTAATGCATTGGTACCAGCACAGTGCTGTGATTTCAGATACCCACCAACCTTCCGAATCCTGATTTGTTTCACCCTCCATTCGAATATGTGCACTCTAAAGCTGGCCATAGACATTATAGAATGGTTGGATGTACACTTACCTTCTCATGGTATCTCCTGTATCAGATTGTCTTCTAAACAGGCTCCAGTGGCTTGAATACTTCTATTTAGGGCAGTGGAAGAGGGATTAGGAGCAATAGCAGTCAGGAGAACGATCGTTTGGGGCTTTCATGTGTTGCCTCGTAGACATGGACTCATCCAACCCAAAAAAATGTATAAATTGGAAGGCTGGCGTCTACGTGTTGACACTTTTTGCCTGTTCTGCTAAGATAAATGTGGATAACTCAATACCTTTGCCATGAAGAAAACCGTTAGCATTGGCTGGGGCCGGAAGTGTTTCCAAGGTCCAGTGCTCTGTAGTTTCCAGAGTCAGGTGAATGTGCTCTCTGGCAGAGAGGCCATTATTCCCTGTTCCTGGTTTGGCCGATGCTTCTGATTTTTAGAGCTATGGAAGGAGATCTACTGAACATCGTGATGACCGAGGCAAGGGTGTGAAGACTTTTTTACAGATAAATTGAGTTATTTTGGTTTTCCCTGTAGAGCTAGAGTGGGTCAGTATTGAATTATGCCGATGTTGTCTCACCCCATAGATATAGTAGATTCTCTATTAAAATCATATAATTTAGGAGTCCACATAAAAAAGTTATACAGTACCTTTTTGTTTTAGCCTTCTTAGAAGGAGCAGAAATATACTTCTCCAGAGAGGGCTCGCCCTGGTAGGTGATTGCCGTTGTCATGGCCCTTCCAAAACGGAAATATTTTTCTGTGGAGTTGGCCTTTAAATGAACATAGATTTAGTCAGTATACCCAGACAGCTGAACTCTAGATGACACAAAAGACTATGCAGTGGCCCCTCACCACACACATTAAGGTTTAATTGCTTATTTTGTTTAACGCTGTCCATTCACTTTTTCTCGTTCAGCTGTCTAGATTCCCCCATCCATGCTAAACAGTGTGGATGGAGTCATATTGCCTGCCAGCTATTGTATTTTGACATTTACTTTGATCTTTCTATTAAAGTTTGTTGAGCTGGGTGGTGCCGCAGGGCCACCCATAGTTAGGATGTTGGCCAACTCGCAGGAATCGGTTGAAATTGTAACAGTGTATGGTCAGTTTAAGGGGTAAGGAATAAGCAGGGATACTTACATTATTCCTTGTTGCCCAGGCAGCCAGGCAGCCAGCCAGCGCTCTCCCTTGTTCTCAGTGTTTTGAGCGGGCCCGGTTATCCTCCCATACAATTCAGGACTGCTGGTTCTGGATTGTGGGCAACAACACCGGAGAGATTATGACTGGCAAAGAGGAGCAGTTTTGAGGGACAGGTTATAAGGCGCGTAGGAAGCTTGCGGCAACGAGGAAAAAGAGTAATATTTCTGCTTATTTCCTACCCGCTAGGCAAAACGAGCATTTAGGGCTGGCTCACACTAAAACGTATGGGGGCTGGCATGTGATGTGTTGGGGCAGTGCGATTCGCTGTTACAGTGCATCACACAGCTTACTTATTTTAACTTTATATGAAAAGTCACAATATAACACTTTATTCAAGTCTACACACAGTAGTGCATGTCATTACATTGTAATGCGCTTCAATAAAAATTATGCTTGCAACAGAGTGCAATGGTGTGAACAGGCCCTATACAACACAAGGCCGTTAGCCCTGTCTTTGGGTTGTGCTGGCTTTGGACAATGCTTCCCCAAGTCAGCACAATGGGCCTGGCACAAGCAGCTCTTATCCTCGCTGTGCTGACTGCACTTCAGCTTTAAAGTAGAGCTATATCACACCAATGATAATTGTTCTGTCTTCACAGAGAAAATGTGTTCGTGTTCGGTGCATAGATTGATTAACAGCATGGATAATGTTAATAATAGACATGTTACTGTTAGCTGTAAATTGACAGTAGCTTAAAAGGGTTTTCACACCTTTTGATGTACTGGGAGTTGCATGAAACATCTCTCCCAGGAATAGAACATGAGGGGAGTTAAATGCTTTCCCTGAAACACCTCTGCCTTTCTACTAAAACTTTAGCCTTGAGCTGCAGAGGGATTTTACTCGCCTGTATACTCTGTCATCTGGGGCCCGGGAGGCTAGTTTAAAGTATATCTAACCCAAAACCAAAAATGTTATATAATATTGCAGCTTACCAGTCTTTAGCTGTGGTGGCTGCATTCGTTTTCTTTTTTTCAGCTTTTCTTTATTTTCACCTGGTGATTCTGTCAGTAGAACACCTCCCAGTACTAGTATGACAACACTTACTCATCATGCTGAATTAGGACAACAGAAATGGGTAGGACTACAGGACCTTGCTTCTCTCTCTTTAATAACATAGAGGGGCATAGTTATGTAGTCCTCGGAGATGGCCGAGAACATGCTAAATGATAAGTGTGCAGCACAGGAAATTATGAGCTCAATAATTCACATTACATTATTTACTTTTAAAAGTATATTGCATATTTAGATGTATATTTTAAGGATGCACCGACACTGGTTTTTCAGTATCGAGTACCGATATTTATCTTTCGGTACTTTACGATACTAAGTACCGATACCAGTACTTCTACTAGCATGGAGCCGGCTTCCCACGCAATCAGGAAGCCGGGTGGCATGTCATTACCTGCTGCCCAGCTTCTTGATTGCTCAGGGAAGCCGGCTCCATGCGGTTTGACAGGCTCATGCTGATTGGGCTTCCCAGCCAATCAGCATGGAGCCGTCTTCACGGTCAATCAGGAAGCCAGAAGGTGGGTCCTTACCCACCACCCGGCTTCCTGATTGGCCAGGAAGCTGGCTCCATGTTCCCTCGTGGTACTGCCGGTCAGAGGAAATCTCCCTCTGACTGGTAATCGGGGAAGGTGTCAGAGCATTTGGATGAATACAAGTAGTATTGGTGCATCCCTTATATATTTATATATTCATTTTATGTTCATCAGCCCTTGAGGTTGCAGCTGTCAAAATAGACCAGAATCTACATAAATCCAATTTGCATTGATTTTACAGACACCTTTGTTTTGTTCATTTAATACATAATTGTTTAAAAGAAAGAATGTTTATGATCACAAACGTTGTAGTGATACTTTGCCGAGCACATGCGCATTACAAAACGTATGATTTTTCTCGACCACAAATCACAATTACGCTTAGAACTTAATTCATTCAGATACAAAACATGAAAAAGTTTTCACCCTATTTTTCTCGACATTGCCATAGAAAATAATCATCAATTTGACCCCATGAATCATTAGGAAATCTAACATTTCTAAAGTTACGTTTTTAACAAAATACTACTAGTGTAGGGCCAGCTTAACAGAGAGGTGTGGAAAAGCCTGTGACCTTTGAGCTGTTCAGCCAGCAGAGCTGAAACCAAGAGGTCATAGAGAATCCCAGGCAATACACAGTAGCTGGGAGACCTTCTATAAAGGGGATATAGCTTTGCACGTGTTGAATGCATGTTGTGTTTTAAACTTGCAATTTCAGAGTGTTTTTGTATTTAAAAAAAAAATAGTTCAGCTTTAAATTTGGGAGCTGGGATAAACGACGAGATTAAAGCGGGAGTAAAGTGTTATTGTAAAAAAACAAAACATTGGGGGGTGTTAGCTGTAATGTGCTAGTATGTCTTACTCCAGGGGTGCCCATTAGGTAGATCGTGATCTACCAGTAGCTCTCAAAGCTGATGCTGGTAGATCACGAAGGGTGTGAATGGCGGCCCCTTTATTCCATTTTAGTATATTTATTTAGCTGTGCACACATGATTACCTATTAGCCTGAGTCTGCTGAGCTAAGCTCCCTGACACCTTTCTGGTGGATACTGGTGGTTGAAGTGCTATGTGTTACATCAAAGAATATTAGTTTATACAGCAAGGTGAGCCAGGAGAGAGAGCGGGGAGAGACAGCCAGGAGAGAGAGCAAGGAGGATGAGCAAGGAGAGACAGCCAGGAGAGTGAGGAGACACAGCCAGGAGAATGAGCAAGGAGAGACAGCCAGGAGGATGAAAAGGAGAGGTAGGAAGGAGGATGAGGAAGGAGAGACAGCAAGGTGAGCCAGGAGAGAGAGCGGGGAGAATGAGCAAGGAGAGACAGCCAGGAGGATGAGCAAGGAGAGACAGCCAGGAGAGTGAGTAGACACAGCCAGGAGGATGAGCAAGGAGAGACAGCCAGTAGAGTGAGGAGAGACAGCCAGTAGAGTGAGGAGAGACAGCCGGGAGGATGAGCAAGGAGAGACAGCCGGGAGGATGAGCAAGGAGAGACAGCCAGGAGAGTGAGGAGACAAAGCCAGGAAGATGAGCAAGGAGAGACAGCCAGGAGAGTGAGGATACACAGCCAGGAGGATGAGCAAGGAGAGACAGCCTGGAGAGTGAGGAGAGACAGCCAGGAGGATGAGCAAGGAGAGACAGCAAGGAGAGTGAGGAGACACAGCCAGGAGGATGAGCAAGGAGAGACAGCCAGGAGAGAGAGAGAGCGATGGAGGTTTTTTTTTTTCCGTTGGTAGATCTCATGTAGCTCGTCATTTGAAAAGTAGATCTTAACACAAAAAATTGTGGGCGCCCCTGTCTTACTCAGTAGAAGATTTCCTCCAGCGTCACGCTGTCCACTGTCTCCTCTGGCGCTTCTATACTCTCCCGGTCTTTTTCTGGGTTCAGCATCTTTGTCTTCTTGATTGGCCATGGCAACATGATGTAACCTCCTGCACATACGCATAGGAGTTGCTTAATTTCGGCCCTGAACCTTTGTCGAGCTTATGCATGCACAGCTCAGTGTATAGAAAGAAACAATAATTGCTGACTGGCAGGTAGAAGCCTGTCAAAAAAAAAACCTACCTGTCAGCAATTTTGAAATGCAAGACTTCACTTTAACTAGACCTATTTTGAAAAATCCTGTGTATGGCAAAACCAATTTTGAAATTGAGCTGCTGGAACTCCCCAAGTCTGGCAATAGGGCTGCTCACATCTGAGCTGTGCGTTTGTGTGTCGCTTTCAAGCTGGGTGCTTCCAATCCAGTGCATGTGCCAATTTGGATGAACTTTATAGGGTGCAGTGATAGACTCCCTCCAGGAACATTTTATCACAATGCAGAATTTACACTTCTGAAACCGCAGCGCAAAGGTTTTATACAAGCCCTTCTTGTATGGACAGCTTTTCTTTACCCATTGCCTTGTAATGTCTGCTAAAGCAAAATACAGTAATGTGAAGACATTTCCAGCCAACACAATCCAAAGCAGATGAAGTGAGTCAGAGCGGCTTGTCATTACCTCAGCACCCCATGTGTATGAGCTCAGAAAGCTGGAGATGCTGGAAGTAATAACACGGGGGAATATCCGTCACTGCGTGGCTAGGGGGGAATCAGTGTCTCAGCCCAAGTGCTGCAATTATTACTGACCAGTAGGAAAGGCAGTAAATACAACATGTATACCGCAGATTAGCAGTGAGGGGTGAGAACGCCGACAGAGGAGGGAGAGAGCTTTTTTTTTTTTCTTTTTTCAGCTCCTGATAAAGAATGTTGTGTGTGTGGGCTGAGATCTATCATCTTCCTTTTTACACTAAGTGCAATTTATTAGAATTACAGTCCACACGATAATAAATTAAAAAGCACGTGTTCCATCCAGTACTTGCATGCGTCTTGCATGTGTGCAATAAGTTATTAGAACATGCTTGTTTTTAGGTGTTACATAGTTAAAGCGGAATTCCTACTTCATTAACAAAATTGTGATTGTATTTGTAAATCCGTCCTGAACTCTTTCCTGGTGTTGGTTTCCCCCACATGTCGCCTGCCGGTCCGGAATTGGAATGTAAATAATCCTTCCGGCTTTTTGTGTATACGTTACTTCTCGACATGCGACAGTTAGCATCGCACAGCCACTTTTTAGTAGCTGCGACAAATGTACTCCCCTCTGTAGTTCTGGAGACTTCTGAGGTGATGTCATGACGTAAGGAACGCATATGCTGGGCAGGGCTGAATGGCACAATGTGGGACAGCTATGGCCTGCAGGTAGTGGACAAGTAACCATGGCAGTGCCAGAGGTGGATGCTGCTTGAAGTCGCACTAGTCCAGGCTTGGTTCAGATAATAAAAACGGGCCAGACTTTGGCTCTCTGTAGTACTGAATGAGAGAAGAAGGGCATGGCCGGGGTTCTGGTTCTTCAAAACTATGCGAGAGAAACAAAGACAAAAGGTTCTGGTTTTGTTTTTAAAGACTTAAGGCTGAAGTTACAAAGCTATACGGAAGGATAAAGATCTTTATTTTATCCATGTGACTGTATTTTTCACTGTCACTTGTTGAAGTAAGGATCCTAATCCTGGTGTTCTAGCTATGTGAATTGCACCTGAAGTGTCTCTAATGTGGTTTCATTACGCTTGATCGGTTTGCAGCCTGCTTGCATACAATCCACCCCATGTTTTCCAGACAATATCGACTCTATAGGCTTGGATGTGCATTTTTCTGATTTCCAAGGCACCAGTTCACGCACAGTTCACACGTCTAATGGAGCTGGCTTAATTGACAGGGAACACAGATACTACTGTATGTCTGTATGTATGCCTACTGTATGTATGCTACATCCCAGCCTCGCAATTCTGAGCTCTACAGCTACACTTTCCAGACATTACAGACACCCAGCTGTGTGTCTTCTTTATGATAAGACATGCAAAGAGGGAGAGAAAAAAAACACCTCATCTTCAGGTTGCCTGCTGCGCGATAACAAAAATAATCAGCTTTAGGCATTGTTACTCCTCCGTCTCCCATCCGTCGGAGCCTGGAACTAATTGCTCTAGGATGTGCTGTTGGATCTGGCGGCTTAAAATGCAGGAAATCTCTCTAAATATCTTTTGCTAGCGGTAAAGTAGCAAACGTGGGTAAAGTAATTTTTAGATTGCAGTATATGGCGGTTAATACAGAACTCCAGGTGCATGGGAGGAAAAATTAAAAAAAAACGTGTTAAAGGTACACTCAAGTCAGACGTTAGCAATGCAGTACATAGGGTGAAAAAAAAGATGTGTTCAACCAAACAACTAAAATGTATAAAGTAAAACCCTGCATCCTTACGAGAGAACTATGGGGTAACCTTTTTATCCCATATTTCTTTTAAGGCTCATGGGAGGACATATTCTAACGTCATCCCGTGACCCAAAGCTCCGTATATAGCGAGCTATTGCTCACTATATACCGAGATCGCCGCAGCCGACAATGCTGTCGAGATTCACCCAGCTGCGTGAGTGACAGCAGGTCCTGCCTATCTAGAGGCAGAGCCAGCTGTGCCCACCCCCTTCTCGTCCGTTCCTCCAGTCAGCGCTGGACGATCGGAGCGGGGGGAATCCCTGCGGGGAGTGGTGACTGACAGTTATGGCTCACTGCAGGGAGATGATCGAAAGTGAGCGAGTGACCATATGTGTTCGCTCACTTCCCGATCTATAGAGCCGACCTGTGACAGTCTCATTGTCACAGGTTGGCTCGAACTATGAGGTGGAGTGAAAATCACTCACCTCATAGTTCTCCTTCAAATCTAATCTCACTGTTGATCCAAAAAACCCTTAGGCCTGGTTCACACTTTTTTTTCATATGAGTGCTGTATACCCAGCTTAATTCTGGGAAGTCAGTGGAAGTTGTTTCACTCACGACTGAACTAAGACGAGTGGAAGACAACTGGGAATGAGTGATGCTGTAGTTACTGTAGTTTTTTGGGTTTTTTTTAGCTGCTGCTCTAACCCTTTCATATCTAAGAAAAGGAAGAAGATGGAGGGTAACATTAAGACAGTATACAGAGTTCAGGCAGTTGAGGTTATAATATGTAGATGTATGAAGAAATCACTGGAAGCTGGCCAGTGCCTTCATACACTTCGAGATACAGAATATGGAGTTAAACAATGACTTACCACACGCACACAAAAAAATAAGGTGCTTGGATATCATTTGTATTTTCATCTAAAATTTTCTGCAATATTTATTTGATGTTAATGTTGATTTGGCCTTCAAGTTTTATATGCACGTTGTGCCATATTTTTCTAATGGCATATCTTATACGAACTTCAGATTCCTTGTTTTGGCTAGGAATGCACAGATACAGGTTTTTCGGTATCGAGAACGAGTAACGATATTTTTTTTCTTTGGTACTCGCCAATACCGAATACCCATACCGGTGCTGTGTGCCCCGATTATCAGGAAGCCGGGTGGTGGATCCTGGCCCAACTTCCTGATTGCATGGGAAGCCAGTGTTTTATTAAAAGAACACCGGTGTTCTGTTGAAAGCTCCAACTCCTCGAGTTCTCCACTGCCTGACTTCCGGTTTAGTTAGAACCAAGGTGTTTGGCCAAGAAGGCTCTACTGCATGTGCGCCGCCCGCGGCATTTCCCTATACAAATACTTAACAGCAATGAAGTAATAAAATGAACTAGGATCACACTAATCCAGCACATTATTAATCTGAGTTGCCCTGCGCAATATAGCCGCAAGAGGGGCAGCTCAGATTAATAACGTGCTGGATTAGTGTGATCCTAGTTCATTTTAATTTTTATTGCTGTGTTGTATGTGTATAGGGAATTGCAGCGGGTGGCGTACGTGCAGTAGAGCCTTCTCGGCCAAACCCGTTAGTTCTAACTAAACCAGTAATAAGTCAGGCAGCTGGAGAACTGGAGGAGATGGAGCTTTCGACAGAACACCGGCTTCACTTCCCAAGGCTGTCTGGCTTCCTGACCAATCAGGGAGGCGGGTTATGAGGTGCCCCCCGCTTCTTGATTGGTTAGGAAGCCAGGCTGCCTAGCAACAAGTGAAGCCGGCTTCCTAGCTCCCTCGGCACTTCCGTATCGGAAGTAAGTACCGGAGCATTTAGGCGAGTATTAGTAGTCACCCAAATACTGGGTATCGAAACCGATACTAGTATCGGCATCGGTGCTTCACCTAGTTTCGGCTGTATGTCAGACTCTGCCATCAGCATCATTGCTGAGCATTTGCCGTCAGATTCCATGCTTAATAACTGCTGAGATAAAGTCACACAGGAAAAGCAACTGAATATATTGTATTCAGTAAGTCATTATGAGTCATAGCTGACCCTTAGACTTTGATGTAAGGCAAGCTGTAAAGGGCCATCAGTGCCACCAAGTAATGATGGCCAGTACTAGAGAGAAATAAAAGCCTATGGATGATAAAAAAAAACCCTCAAAAAACTCTGTAAAGTTCATCTGTCATTGAAAGTGAGCATTTGCTGGGCAGTGGGCACAGTAATAGCCACTTTTACAGTGAAAGGGGTTATTGACGTGGTGTCTTTTTCTTGTGCTCATACCAGGCAGACATATAAATTGTGACAGTGCGCACAATGGTGGTTATTGTTAATCTGTCATGAATCTTGCACAGTGATGACTAGGGGATAGTTTTAACAGTGAAGTGTGAAACCAAAAGAGAGAAAGGATAAATGGAGACTGTCTAGGCCAGACCTTATTTGTTAGGGTTATGATTTTTAGTAAAACTCCATGCAGGCATTTTGCGATCCATGGCTTGGGGTAGGCTGAAATATACATTTTAAACATAAACGTAGGCAATTCAATTATGCTAAAATCCTTCTGCACACTTTAAGGGGAATTTATAAAAACCGGAGCAGATGAAATGTGAAGAGTTATTCATAGTAACCAATCAACTTCTAGCTTTCATTTTAAGACTCAACTGAACAAACTGAAGGTAAAATCTGATTTATTATTATGGCCAACTGCCCCAGATTCTGTATGCTCCAGTTTTGATAAAGTCCCCCATGGTTCCTCCTTACCTGGATAAAATCTTCATCCCCTTGTCTATCTGAATGGAAGAGACTCATTAATGTAAATCTTCCCCTTTTATAAATTTAATGTATACACTTAGGAGTAAACCACAAGACTGACAGAATCTGAAGTCTCTAGACTAGATTCACCTTTAGGCTCCCTTTGTTGGCCCTGGTGCAGCCTAACTGGCGCAGTATGGTGACCTAAACTGTATTTCCACTTTTGCAGTCATACTTCCCTTGCAGACCCTGCAAGGGAAGAGAACCATTTTATCCTGGCACTCTTTTTAGTCTTCATGTGCGTGGCTATTGTATTTCCACAGTCGCTACTACTACAGCTGTCAGAATAGGTAAAGACTGACTGCATCTGATTGGCTGCAGTTACTGTTCAACCAAGATTTTTCTGCTTTCCACGCTCCATTAATTTTAAGATCAACGTGTTTTGAGAGAGGTGGTGCCTACAAGAGCATCCATTCATTGAATTTAGACCCTTGGTTCTCAACTGGTGGGTCGTGACTAGAGCTGCAGCTAACGATTATTTTCAAAATCGATTAGTTAGACTATGTAGAGTGGGTCGCCGCATGCCTTCCACTTTTCTAGTTGAGAGGCTCCTCTGCTTCTCCCTAGCGCAGCACTGTCAGTTCTCGCGCTGAGCAGCCGTTCAAAATATGTTGACCAGCACCGAGTGTCAGTTTGAGGTTGGGTGGGCTGGAGCTATGGTCAATAGGTAGCTTCCTCCATATATGCATTGCTTACAGCTCCCTCGCATGTCCTGTAGAGGTGCCTGGAGTCACATTCTGGCTCCCAGCACCTGTACCGTGCGCGCAAGTGAGCTGTACACGCAACGCATATATGGATGGAGCTCCAGCACAGCAGCCCACACTGGACCCACTCCAGTTCTTGTAAGAAAGGGAGACTGGGAGTACAGTGCGTTAATCGAGCAGTCCTGTGCCATTAACGCACTGCACCCAGCAATTGAACCTACTATGCATTCTGGTACAGGAGGTGCATTTGAATGACACCCCAAACACCCCTCCCACCCACAGTTCAATCGCTCGCACCGGAACGTGCGGTACCGCAATGCCGTGCGTTCAGTTGCAGTAGGACTTGGGTCACGACTTAAGGACCGAGGACAAATGTGGGTCCTGAGGTAACACGGGTTAAGAACCACTGATTTAGACCGATTCATCAATAATTGGACTAAATTCTGTTTTTGTATGGCTAGCTTACTGATTGATTTATGTTACTCTTTCCAAATGTAATAATAAAAAAAGAGATTTCTGGTTGGAGCAGACACACCGTGGAGAATTCTAGTCTAGGTGTACGCCGGCAGTTCACCGAAAGTATGGCCATCATAAGATGATTCATGTGACTGAAGCACCCATGTAGACGATTACAAGGCTGAATTCTAGAATCGCTTGCATTCCTCTTCTTTGCTGATTTGTCACCGGCTTCCACCCTGTTCATTAGCAATGCTGTGTTTGACAGCAGATTTGATTTCATGTGGCATGTTATTAAAACATCCTGCTTTGTGTTTGACATTTTCATTTTTTAGTATCTTTAATGATCTGTTAGAGAGTCAGAGCACCCACTGCCATACAATGACTGTGGAGCAGTGTGTTTGCTGGATTGGGTGGCAATCTAAAGCTGACAATACACTGTTATACTTTTTCTGTTCAACCTGTGAGCTGAAAGAAGAAAAATAACAGATCCTGCTGTCCACACTGAACAATGTTGATGGATGAATCTCCTGCTGGACTATTGTATTCTGAATACACGAGCTGATTGGCTGCCGTCACCGTTCGCCCAAAATTTTCCAACCGACTCCTTCAATTTTCTGATTGAAGGATGCCGGACAAAAGGGTGCAATCAGGGCCACCCATTGAATACAAAAGGGTGCAATCAGGGCCACCCATTGAATACAAAAGGGTGCAATCAGGGCCACCCATTGAATACAAAAGGGTGCAATCAGGGCCACCCATTGAATACATTTCAGCGGAGGAACCGGCTGAAATTCGCACAGTGCATGGCCAGCTTAATGGCTGAAGCCTCAGGAAGTTTAGAACTCTTTTCTTATTCACTAATATGACTTCAACTGTTCAAGGTTGTATGGCTAGTTTTATTTTAAGATTTGGATAGTGTAGGGAAGGATTAGAACCCCAGTTACATTTTTATTGTTCTCCATGTCCTAGGAAGGTAGATTCACACTCTATGTGCCCTTATAACACTGTCACCAAGACAGAAAGTGATAGGAAATCCAAAATACAGGAAGTAAAGGGAAAAGTTCCAATAGGGACACCTTTTTAAAGGTGTGAATTCCCCTCACTTTTTAGAGATTTCCTTTCACATCCTGTTGCATCTGTGGGACAGGAAATGGTGCTCTGTCCCCCTTCACTCTCCATAGGAGATTATTTCAAATTCAACTGAAGTGGGGTTACAAGTTAAAGTGTTTTGGTGTGCCTTGGCGACATCTGGTGCTGCAGTATTTAGATATATGCATACCTGTCTGCCTTTTGATGTCTATGGGCAGCTTTTGTCACATGTTGCCAGACCACCAGCTACAACTCAGGAAAATTCCTAACAAAGAGCAAGCACCACTGAAGCTGTTTAGTTTTCTCCCTGATTGAAACTCCATATAGCTTAAAGAAGAACTCTTTAAGTGCTCATAAATGCTTGTTTTGTTCAGGGGGGCTCAAATAAAGCAGATATAATCACTTCATCTTCTGTCCTGCTGGGTTGCTAGACCAGTTCCCACAGCCTCTTCTTCCCCCAGGGGGGGTCCAGCAGTCTAAGGATCGCTGACATCATCACATCTAATGCAGGTCCATTGGCCTGCATTAGATGTGAATGTGCCAAAGGACGTTACACAGCCGGAGTGGAGGGGGAGAGAGGTTACCGTTGACTGTTGCAGGACCAAGGATCAGTTGAGTATATCTGCTTTATTTTTGCCCCTAGATAAAATGAGCACTTAACCCCTGGAATGCAGGGGTCGCCCCACTGCAAGGGTAAGTTTTTTTTTGTTTTTTTTTTAAATTCCCTGAGTTCTTCTTTAACACTAACAGAAGAGGAGGGAGGGTGGGCGG
>NW_017306471.1:1684210-1712286 GCF_000935625.1 Nanorana parkeri
TGGGCGGGCAAGTCATTCCTCTGAGTCCTGTGTAAATTTGATATTGAGTTCTGTAAATAGGCAATATTCTGCAAAGCAGTTAAAAGGGCAGCCTGAAGACATTGAACAGCAGCCTAGAGCAACAACCACTGATCAGATATTGAAATACTCATATGCAATTTTCATATTTCCATTATTTATTTATTTTTAAAAAGGCATTTTTTAAATCTCTGAACATAAAAATGTATATATACATACATACATACATACATACATACATACATATATATATATATACACATACATACACTGAGTGGCTAGATTATTATGAACACCCCATCAGTAGTTCGTTGGGCCGCCTCGTGACTCCACGAGATGTTGGCAGGTGATGTGAGGAATCTGACACTGCACTGTTGCCCTTCTGTTGTCTTGTACCAGTCTTGCCACTCTCCGTTCTGCCCTAACATTGACTAGTCGCTGACGGCCACAATTCGTACGTTCAGACCCAGATTTCGGCTGACAGTCCAGTCTTTAAACACTTTAACAATGAGCCCCTCTTGAACATTTAACGAATTCTGCTGTTTTGCTGATACTGGCTCCATGGCTCCGAGCGCCAACAATCATCCCACGTTCAAAGACTGTTAAATCGCGTTGTTTACCCATATCTTCAGAAAAAAAATCACTTCTATTGTCGTGGTAAACAACCTGCTTCCCTATTCATAATGGTCTGGCCCTCTAGCAACTTCAGCGCGAAAATTATAGCTAATTTGCCTACAAACGTCAGGTGGTCATAATAAACTGGCCACTCAGTGTATTCAGTGTGTGTGTGTAAAATATACTGTGCATTACCTTTAAATGCCAACCTATAGCTGCAATATAAAGTCCCGCCATCTTTTTTTTCTCTTTCCAGCCAAGAAAATATTTTATTCCTATTCCTCAGTGAAGTGTGGGGTGGATGACACGGATATTAAATATTTATTTCTTGTAGCACAGGTGTGTTTAAAGACATACTTTACCATATGAGCAGAGCGTTGTACCATGACCTGCTTCTGTCTCGTGAGTAAATTGTTTTATGACAGTATTTCTCAGCATCTCCATGTTGCCCAGGGAAAAGCAGTCCCCAGAGTCTAATTACCAGAGTCACCTCTCCTGTCTATTGCAGAGTACAGAGGAGTCTGTAATGTGCCTGACAATCACCTATTGATATGAATGCATAGCGCCAATCGATGCTCAGCCCGTTCCTGGAATGTTTTAGGATGTTCATATTAAAAAAAGGGAAGAAAATTAACAACAATGGTTGCTCCATATACAGAGAACAATCACTAGCATTGTGTTGTCTAGAATGACATAACGCCCAATAAGAAGAAGAAGAAGAATATGTCACCAGCATACCTTTGTTTGAAGTGCAAGTTTTATTGTAGCGTAATGCAAATCACAAACAAATGCAGCATTTCAAAGCCATGCAGGGTTCATTCATCAGTTTGAGCACAAATCCCTCAAGTGCCACTAAACTTAGGCGTTACATCTTAAAAATAACTCAAGTGCCTTAACTATTGACAAAAAGGTATCTTATTTGGGTATCACTTGTGTACCGCTCCAAGCTTGCTCCCGTGATGGACTACAATCTCATGTTTAGATTACAAATTTGTTTTGACATTGTAGTCCATCACGGGAATGAGCTTGGAGAGGTGGCTACTTTACAACACACATGGAGACCATGGGGAACAAAAGTAGCCACCCTCCAGGCTTGTTCACACCAAAAACAGTGCGTTCCAGAGCAGTCAGCTGCTGGAGCGCACTGTATCGCATGCCGGCTTTCTGCGTTCAGGGGCTGGAGGGGGCGTGGTGGTGCATTGAAGTCAATAGCCACGCCCGCAGTGCGATCACCTGAACCCGTGGCACATCAGTGCCTGCATTCCGGTCCAGTGCTATCTGAAAAAATAGAGCCTGCAGTATTTTTGCAGATCGCACCGGAACGCCGGCGCTAATGTGCCTGCGTTTCCGGGTCTGGGCAATCGCACTGCTGGCGGGGGACGTAGCTGCAGTGCCTTAGACTTCAATGCCCCCTCCATCCCTGAACGCAGAGAGCCATCCGGCTTGCGTTCCAGAGGCCGAACACTCTAGAACACAACGCAGACTTTGTAGTGTGAACCGGCTCTCATACCTGGAATTGTTTTTTCTTTTTTTTTGTGTTCCAGCACCAGATTGCCACAGCAGGCCAAGGTGCTAAGGGCCTATTTACACACATACATTGCAGTACCGTGAGGAATTTGTGCTTTTTGCTATATGTAACTGCAATGCACAAAAGAAAGTGCAGAGCTTTTTGGTGCCGTTGATTTAAATACCATCCCTTTAAAGTACCCAACCAGCGTAGCACACCTCACTTGTGTTGCAGCTCACTGCGAGGCAGATATGAACCTTCTGTGTTTTGCACTGGGGAGTTCTGCGTTGTAAAAAATGGTGCATGTCCTTTAAAATATACATTGTGATGCGCTGGCAGCCCATTGAAAACAAATGGGCTTCCTGGTTACAACGCACCTTAAAGAAGAACTCCAGTATGTATTCAAATTAACCCTTGCAGTGGGGCTACCCTCGCACTGCAAGGGTTTAGTTCTCATTTTGGTCTAGAAGGAAAAACAAAGAATATAGACTCACCTGATCCTCGGCCCTAGGGCAGTGACGGCTCTCCCTCTCCGTCCTGGCTGTGGAATTTCCTTCAGTGTCCTTATGTCTAATGGACCTGTATTAGGCTTCATTCGCATATAGCGTTTGCGTTTCCTGCGCCGTTTTACGTGCGGAAGACCGCACAGGACGAAAATGCTAAGGCTGGGTTCACACCTGGGCGTTTTTCCGCGCTTTCGTACTCACGGAAAAACGCTCAAACAGGGAAATGCCATTATTTTCAATGTGCATGGTTCCCATCTGGGCGGTTTTCCGTGAGTACGAACGCGTGGGAAACCGCCCTACGCCCAAAGAAGTACATGTACTTCTTTGGGGCGTTTTGGTCGGGCGTTTGCATTGGGATACAGCCAAGTAGCCCTCGGAAACGCGTGTTTTTTGCGCGTTTTTTTTACCGCGCATATTCAATACGCCTAGGTGTGAACCTAGCCTAACATTTTGAATCTGCACAGATTCCGAACATGTGGAATCTGCCATAATATCATGCTTATACTATTTTGCAGCCAGCCGAATACAGGTGGAGCCGAAAACCGTGCGGCCACCGCAAAAGTCTGAACAATGCACATTAATGTGCATTGTTTTTTATGTGCAGAACGGCTCTGTGCGTATGCTGCTGGCCGGATACGCAAGGACAACCGCACCCGTGTGAATGGAGCCTTAGACGTGAGGACATCACAGGTCCTTAGACTGCCGTAGCCTGGGGGAGAGGAGGCTGCAGGGACCGGTCAGGCAGGACCGAGTATCAGGCATGTTCTTTATTTTCATCCCTAGCCCATAACGAGCACTTAACCCTTTCAGTGCGGGTGTAGCCCCACTGCAAGGATTATTTCGAATACATTCTCAAGTTCTTCTTGAATGCATAAAAATACATTACGGCAGCAGATAGGGTACATGAGAGGGGGCTGCAGTGCATGAAGGCGGTTGGTTTGCTGGGAATTTCATGGCAACAGGTTTGCTTTAATGAAGCTCATCAAGTATATCATTATTGCTCTATATCGTGCTAGACGGAAGTCAGCTGTGTGTAGGAGAATATGACGCTCGGTATTCACGCCTGTCTCTCTCAGATGTCTTCAGTTCTGCGAAGCGCAATTTTCCTGCCGCCGTGTATCACCTCCCCCCACGTATGGACCCATTACTGGTCCTAGCATGGCAGAGCTCTGGCAGGGATATGTGTGGGATTCAGTTAGGGTAGCTCAGCACAGTAGGATGGGATTAGGGTGCATTTTGAGAGCCGTGTTTGCAGAATGCTAATGCTGTAAGTAGAGTAGCTGAAAGCTGCAGGGCAGCATTAGGGTGCCCTCGGAAAGCGCATTAGTCGTGTCGGATCCTGCCGATCCGGGAAGAAGAAAGGGTAGTCGGTTAGAAGAGCTTTGGGGAAAGTCGGAGTCAGCCTGACCGCTTGGCGGGGAAAGATTAGATCGCCGAGGAGCACCTGTCAAGGTGTTGAGGCATAGCAAGGAGCTGGCTTCTCCCCAGAGGGAGTGTGACCTAGATAGCAGCATTCTATCTGCTTGTCACCGGGCAGGTTTGATTCATGCCGAGCACTGGGAGGCAGACAGGAGGAAAAATGTTTTGGGAGTTGAGAATGCAAATGAAGCTTTAGTAATGAGAGCTTAGTAACTCCAGCAGAGCTGCATTGTGTAGGATGTTCTCACCTCGCCTGATATTGAAAGGGTGTTTGCAGATAAGAGCAATGGTGATTCAAATGGAAACATTCAAATATCTCAAGGGTATTAACACACTTCAGGAGTATCAAAGTGCTAAAAGCAAATATCTTGCGGTGCTATCGGAGAATATTTCCCGTTCTGAAGGTTTACAGAGAAATCCGGGGAGTGCGTGTACTGTATGTTTGTAGGCCTTTTCCCACAGCCACAGACCACAAGGTTGGGAGTACTTTGATGGGGTTGGATTTTTTTGGCAGATTGTTATTGATTTCATCCAATAGAGACTGGTTTTAAATTAACAAACTCGAGTTAAATTAAATCCTAAAAATGCATTCAAGTACCTTAACTATTAACAAAAGTGCATCTTATTTGTGTATCACTCGGCTGCAGATCCTCAAATCATCTCTGAATTGGTGCTGACACTGTCCTTCCTTCTGGAGAGTGGCTACTTTTGTTCCCCATGGTCCCTGTGTGTGTTGTAAAATAGCCACCGCTCCAAGCTCACTCCTGTTATGGACTACAATGTCACGTTTAGTTACTAGTTTGTATTGAGATTAGAGTCCATCAGGGGAGCGAGCTTGGAGCGGTGGCTACTTTACAACACACAGGGACCATGGGGAACAAAAGTAGCAGCTGATTGGCTGTAGTCACTGTCAGGCCGAGAATTTGCGCACTAACTCCTATGACAACAGTCAATAAAAAAATCGACTTTTGTCAAATGGAGGGGTGCCGATGGGACCAGCTTAAGACCATCATTACCAGTTTTGGACTGTTTGGGCAATGATCATTTTATCTATGGATACAAGTAGGCAGCCCTTTCCTCAGTTATCAGAGTTACAAGGCATCATCCAGTTTGATTTGTTTCCTCAGAGATAAAACTAGCGCCAGCAGTGTCTGCTACCTCTCCGATCAATCTCATTAGCATACACTCTTGGGGAATACAGCTGTGCGTGTTAAAGAGAAGACGTAGTCATATTATTATTATTTTTTTTAAACACACATGAGAATGTGATTAGCTTAAGATTAATTTACATGTACAGTGGCTTGCAAAAGTTTTTTCACCCCCTTGGCATTTTTCCTATTTTGTTGCATTACCACCTGGAACTAAAATTGATTTTTTCATAGCACAGGGGGTGAATATATATGCACGCACCACTTTTCCATTTTTATTTTTTATAATTTTTTAAAAAACTAATTATTTGCTTGGTTTCACTTCACATTTTGGACTATTTTGTGTATGTCCATTACATGTAATCCAAATAAAAAATGTTTTTTAATTCCGAGTGGTGATGCAACAAAATAGAAAACAATGCCGAGGGGGTAAATACAAGCCTCTGTAAATGTTAATGGCCTTATAATTAATGTTTCTGTGTTAAGTTTGCAAATATTTTAGTAATTTTTTATTTTTTTTTTAAATATGCAGCTTTCATTAAGATAATGCCTTTGATGATCCTGCCATGAAGGCCTTTGTTCGGGCTCTTCCTGTTATAGGGTGACAGTGCTCTGTCCATGTCATTGTGCTCCTGCATTGTCACCCTGTCACAAAGGCTTCCAATGGAGACTATAAGTGGCCTTTTCAACACACATTATGCAGACTTGGTCCACCTGTTGTCGCCATCAGGAAGCCCGTCCTGCTAAATACAATGCAGTCATCACTAGAATACATGCATGCAGACAGGAAGTGGCTGCAAAAGGTCAGCAGTGCTGAGATGCAACAATTGATGTAAACCTTTTTTTATAAATAAGAAGTGCACATGACTGCAAAGCTGTCTTAAAACTGAAGGCGCATGTCTCATTCCAACCCCCCCCCAAATAGGATAGTGAGCCATGCACATCATTGCTTTACGTCCCATTGGCCAGATGCACATTCACAGATTCACAGCTGGTGTTGGTAGTTGGTAATGGTACACCGTCATTTTATATGGATGTGCACCTACTTGAATCCTATGAGAAGCCATGTTTGCACATATCCCAGCCACTTCTTCCTGGTTAGTGGTACTGCACACTGATTTTTTTCACTGCTCCTCTTTTGCAATACAAGTCTACTATTCAGATCCAACCTGAAACCACCAGGCTTTGCATCAGGCTGAGTTTATATAAAGTCATTCGAGCAGGGGTAGGTAACTTTAGCACTCAAGCTGTTGTGGAACTACAAATCCCATGAGGCTCCGCAAGACCCTGACAGCCACAGGCATAACTCCCAAAGGCATGATGGGGTTTATAGTTTCACCACAGCTGAGTGTCAAAGTTGTCCACTCCTGCGTTAGAGGTTCCCATGAACATTAGAATCAACAGACACAATGTGACTGCTCTGGGGTACCTGTATCTGCTGGCACATCACTAGAAGTGAATGTTTGGCTTAGCAGAGGGAAACGGAAGAGACACGCATCTCCTAATGCTAGCTTATTGGAACAACCATCAGAGTGATCTAACCCTTCATGTACCATTTCCCATAAAAGTGGATAGCCAACAGTGTCTGATGATACTCCATAGATGTATAATCGTTGCCTGAGAGGTCTCTTCACTTCGACACTTGTAATGGTGGCTACCCAGACAGGAAGTAAGAATCTTCCCGGCAGGGAGTCACACACTAGGAAACACTTGACAAATGTTCCACTCCTTCTCCCCCACTCCATACAGGAGCTAAAATATGACTTTTAAGGTGAATAATTCTTATGGTTGAGTTGTATTTAGAAGATCTCATTTTTGCATAATGTAGCTGTTTGACTTGTTATTTCTGAGAGGTTGAACATTGTTTATTTGATCATTCATTTATTTACTTCATTTTTTTTTCTCCAGCTAATGAAGTCATTCAGTATTCTACTACGGCATCACGGGCCTGATTCCCCAAATGATGTATGACCGCCACATCAGCCACGTACACCATTGCCTCCCCCTGGCGCATCATCTCCTCAGCTTTGCCGGGGAAGCCCCCGATAGGTTTAGCTTGCACACCCGATTCATCCTGGAACTGGACTTTCAATGGACATGCCATGGTGACATGAAGAGGATGAGTTAAGGGTACTTGAAACAAAACAGAGGTGTCTGGGCTTGTGTTTGTGAGTGCTTGTGCCCGCTCCCTCTGGGAAGGTGCAAGGACCATGAGCTTGTCCCTGAAGCCACGCAGGTTTGGGAGGCCATTAAGCCCACAACTGGTTCTTTTCCTTCTTTTTGCCTTCTGCCTTCTTAGTGTTTTCATCTCAGCCTATTACCTGTATGGCTGGAAAAGGGGGCTGGAGCCTTCTGGCGGCGACGCACAATCCTTGGACTGCGATGAACCTAAAATCAGCCCTTCCCGTCTGCTCCCTGTGAAGTCTATGAGATCGGTGGATTCCTCACGTACGGACCCGCTGGTGCTTGTCTTTGTGGAGAGCCTCTACTCCCAGCTCGGCCAGGAGATAGTGGCTATATTGGAGTCGAGTCGTTTTAAATATCGGACCGAGATAGCCCCTGGCAAGGGTGATATGCCCACTCTCACTGATAAGGACAGGGGGCGATTTGCACTAATTGTGTATGAAAACATTCTGAAATATGTTAACTTGGATGCATGGAACCGAGAGTTGCTGGACAAGTACTGTGTGGAGTATGGCGTGGGGATCATTGGCTTTTTCAAGGTAAGTGTGTCCTGGACACATGGCAACTTTCAGGGATTTGATGACTTGCCGTGTTATTTTAAAAGTATTTATACTCTGCTGTACCGTTTTCTTGCTTCTAGCTAATTTGTCGCTTAAAGAGGTGCAAGTACTCCCTTGACAACAAACTGTTTGGATGACAAGCACCAGTCTCCGAATAGTGAGCAGTTGAGGCTTTAATGAAGTGCACCATGGAAACAGTTGTCAAGGGATGGCTTGAAACTGCTGCAAAAGACTACATCGCTAGCAACATGCAGATGGATGTAGAAAACCTGTTAAGGCATGATTCATTTTATAGGTAATTTCAATTCATAGGGGGCAGAGTATGTTCTGTACTATTGTACAAGCCTAGGTTAGCTCAGCAAACACAATTTTACGTATACATGTTCCTGGTCAACCCCACCCTTCCTTCACTACTTTAGTTATAGATCCGGAGCAAGTTTACAATAAGTGAAGTCGGAACTTTTGACCTGAATGCTTGTTGCCAGTGGTGTAACAATCGGCATAGCGACCCAGGCGGCCGATATGGGGCCCGGGGCACAGGGGGGCCCGGCTGTGCGGGCCGCCCGGGTTGCTATGGCATCTAAGGCTGCTGGCGGTCACCCCCGGGTGTGAGGAGCAATGTGTCAACCTGTCAGTGATCTGTGCAGCGGCACTTTCCTCCTCACAGCCGCTGCTGAGTCAGTGACAGCCAGCGGAGGAGGAGGAGGCTGGGCCCAGTGTCAGCAGTGAAGGAGGGGGCGGGGCCCAGGGACGGAAGAGGAGGCGGGGCCCGGCGACGGAAGAGGAGGCAGGTAAGAGGTGTGCCAGCCCACCTGAGACCCTGCAGAGCCCACCATATAAAGTCTATGGTGGGCTCCGCGGGGTCACCCTATGGTGGGCTGTGTGGGATATCAGGTGGGCTCTGCAAGGGGCATAACTAAATATCACAGGGCCCCATACAAAATTTTGCTATGGGGCCCTGTGATTTCTAGTTACACCCCTGCTTGTTGCTCTATCCTGACAGGTACCCTTTTAAAGTGTTACATCCTTAAAGGAGTTGTCCCAGCATATATATTATCCTGTTATAACATCAGCATTGCAATAGGAATGTATACTTTAGTTGTTTATGGTGGAAAGTGCAGTTGGCCTTGTCGACACATTATGCAAGCAATGTTCACCATTGTCACTGTCAGGAAGCTAGTGCAAAGCAATGGTGTGCAGTTGACACTGGATGAGTGCATGTAGACAGGAAGTGCATGAGAACAGCAACACTGAAATGCAAAAAAAGATGAACGCTGTTTTTGATTATTAAAAAAAAAAGTGGATTATTCAATGCGCAATGCTTTAGCAAACGAAATGCTATTCATTTAGTTCATTTTCATTCATATTCATTGGGGTTACATCTACTTTAAAGCAAACCCATGCTTTGCCCATGTCGGCCATGACAACAGTTTTAGTTTAATACCTGTCTGGTCCACCAGCAACACATACCTTTTCTTCTCCAAGTTGCGTCGGTGAGCTGTTGTATAGGCTTGAGCCAAATTTTCCCCTTAAACTCCTCTTTCCATCTCTAGATCATGTCTCCACATTTGTGTTGCTGTAGCGTGAAACAGCTTCTATTTAATGATGTGCCAGGGCTTGATGTGAACCCAGTTTGCTCAAGCCCTTGCAAAAACTGTAACTCACACCCCCTCTTGACCCAATCAGTTACGGCAAGAGGAGTCACCGCCTCTTTGTGACATGTGTGGCGGGGAATACCTCGGCCACAACGCATTGGGTTGGGGGAGCTGTCAGTCACAGTTTTGCATGGACAAACTCAGGCAAACTGGGTTCATACAAAGCCCCCACACATCACTACTGTTATGTCCTTTGACATTACCAGGCTTGTAAAATTCTTGCAAGGCCATGTACAGGGAGGAGCAATCAGCAGGGTTCCCTATGTCGGTTCCTGTTGATCTAGGCACAGCCCCAGAAAACTACATCTCCCAAGAGCCCTTGCTCAAGACAGTCAAGTCTATCATGGTTTTGCTAGATAAAAAAGTGTGGAGAAGAGGCAGAGTTCTGTAGTCCAGCTTGGCAGGGCTTGCAACGTTGATTAGGATTTCAGGCCAGCAAAGGCGTCGTGTTGTCAGCGCAAACAGGAAGATAGAAGCACTGCAAGATCAACAAATATTTTTTTTGTGCTACCAGAATTTTTAAAAGCATAAAACAGAGATATATTAAATATGTTGTTATTTTGTCCTGACTTTAAAATGTCTCTCGATGTGAACAAAAAAAAAATGCATTCAGTTTGTTACTCAATGTCAGGTAACTTGTTTTCCACAATAGACAAACCCAGAATTTGATGTTAGTCCAAAATGTGTGTCCGTTTTTTGTTTTTCTCATGTTCTGTGACTTTCAAAGGCTGATAGCCTGGGATCCCGAAGCCCTTGGAAGTTTGCTTTCTAAGAGCGCTGACATGGTTTCCTGAGTGAAGGCTGACTCATGCATTCTCTTTCCACGCCATCACAAGATGCATCTTATTAGGCCGGTCGAGTGGCCGTAATCCTCTGACAAAGTTGTAAATGAGCCATTGTTCTTGGCAAAGGGCCTTACTGGACATCTCCTTTCAGCTGATGTTTCTATTCAGAAGATTTCCCTTTCTTTCCCTCCCAGTCAGCTGAACAACACTCGGTCTACTACGTATAGCTTACGACTGTTGGGTTTGTGTCATTTTCAGTGAAACTTTGATTGACTAGAATACTTTTTCATTAGCAAATGCTTCAGTCATAATGGCAAGAAGGTTTAGCCTTTGATCAAGTGGCAAATGTTTAGAACCCCTGTCAGGTTTTTATTGCTGACTGAAATATTTGCTGGGGATTTCTCCTTCCTGCTCTGGTGATTGTTGCCACCTTGAACAGCCTGTGACCCCATGGTGAGATTTCCCTTCCTGTCCCAGGTATTGGTTCCGCTTAGAACAGAAAGTTGGTTTTATTCTGCAGAACAATGACACAATAACACAATTACACCTACACCAGTGTAGGGTGGCCGTACGCTTACTCAACCTGCACGTCCGTGTGGGTGTCCGTACTCGTACGCTGACAGGATGGATCCCGTACGCGTTCGTGCAGTGGCACCCACACGAGGTTGGATGAGCGTAGGGCGGCGTATTGGCCCCATACTCCCATAGAGAAGGACAGGCCACTGCGTATAATCACAAGCAGCACCTGTCCTTCCCGGGAGCGGCCCAATATCCAGACGTGCACGCAGCTTGGATCTGTACGGGCCGGCCGTTACCCGTGTGAATGAGGGCAAAAACTACAGCTGGTGCCTAACTTTTAAAGAGGAATGCCAGGAATTACAAACTAACCCTTTCAGGGGGGTTACCACCTCACTGCAAGGGTTAAGTACTCGCTTTGTCTAAGGGACTTAAATAAAGCAGATATACTCACGCGATTCTCGGTCACACCTGGCTGCTAGACTGGTCCCTGTTGCCTTTTCTTCCCTGGGCTCCAGCCGTCTAAGGACCCGTGACTTCATCATGTCTAATACAGTCCATTGACTTGCATTGGACATGAGGACAGTGAGGGACATTCCAGAGCGGGAGCAGAGGGGAAAGAGGTGAGCTCTGACTGCCGCAAGACCTAGGATCAGGTGAGTATATCTTTAGTTATGCCCCTAGACCAAAACAAGCTCTTAAATCTTGCAGTGTGGGGGTAGCCCCCTGAAAGGATAAGTTTCATAAAATCCCAGAGTTCTTAAAGGAGAACTATGAGATGAGTGATTTCCACTCACCTCATAGTTCTAGCCGACCTGTGACAATGTGACTGTCACTGGTCGGCTCAGTAGATCGGGAAGTGAGCGAACACATACCGGCGTTCGCTCACCTCTCGATCCTGTCACGGCTCTCTACCGGGACAGGGGAGGGGCTGGATTCCCCCCTCCCCGCTCCGATCCGCCAGCGCTGACTGGCAGAATGGACGGGAGAGGTGGCGGGTACAGCTGGCTCTGCCTCTAGATAGGCAGAGCCAGCTGTCACTCACGCAGCTGGGCGCATCCCGGCATAATTGTCGGGATCCGCTTCAGCTGCGGCGTCTCAGTATACCGCAAGCAGCATCTCGCGGTATACTGAGCCTAGGGTGACGGGAGGACGCTAGTTTGTGTCCTCTCGTTACCCTAAGGAGAACTATGGGGAAAAGCCTTAACCCCATAGTTCTCCTTTTAAGATTTGGATAGTGTAGGGAAGGATTAGAACCCCTGTTACATTTTTTTTTTTTATTGTTCTCCATGTCCTAGGAAGGTAGATTCACACTCTATGTGCCCTTATAACACTGTCACCAAGACAGAAAGTGATAGGAAATCCAAAATACAGGAAGTAAAGGGAAAAGTTCCAATAGGGACACCTTTTTAAAGGTGTGAATTCCCCTCACTTTTTAGAGATTTCCTTTCACATCCTGTTGCATCTGTGGGACAGGAAATGGTGCTCTGTCCCCCTTCACTCTCCATAGGAGATTATTTCAAATTCAACTGAAGTGGGGTTACAAGTTAAAGTGTTTTGGTGTGCCTTGGCGACATCTGGTGCTGCAGTATTTAGATATATGCATACCTGTCTGCCTTTTGATGTCTATGGGCAGCTTTTGTCACATGTTGCCAGACCACCAGCTACAACTCAGGAAAATTCCTAACAAAGAGCAAGCACCACTGAAGCTGTTTAGTTTTCTCCCTGATTGAAACTCCATATAGCTTAAAGAAGAACTCTTTAAGTGCTCATAAATGCTTGTTTTGTTCAGGGGGGCTCAAATAAAGCAGATATAATCACTTCATCTTCTGTCCTGCTGGGTTGCTAGACCAGTTCCCACAGCCTCTTCTTACCCCAGGGGGGGGTCCAGCAGTCTAAGGATCGCTGACATCATGACAGGGGAGGGGCTGGATTCCCCCCTCCCCGATCCGCCAGCGCTGACTGGCAGAACGGACGGGGAGGGGGCGGGTACAGCTGGCTCTGCCTCTAGATAGGCAGAGCCAGCTGTCACTCACGCAGCTGGGTGGATCTCGACAGTAATGTCGGGATCCGTCCCGGCTGTGGCGTCTCAGTATACCGCGAGCTGTAGCTCGCGGTATACTGAGCTTAGGGTAACGGGAGGACGCTAGTTTGTGTCCTCCCGTTACCCTAAGGACAACTATTGGGAAAAGCCCTGACCCCATAGTTCTTCTTTAAGGGTATTCTCTAGTTGTTTCAATAAAGCTGGCTCCTAAAAAATTCTATTGGCTCCTAAATTCCATAATCATTTGTCCACCCTGTTCTTACCCACTCTATGTAAAATATAAAAACATGTTGATTTCTAGTTTGAGATCACTCTATCGGCAATCGATATTTCAATTATGATTGATGGTGTGCTGAGTCACTAATTAGAATCATATATTGCTAAGGAAACCTGTTTTCTATCAGAGACTCTAAAGCAGTGGTTCTCAACCGGTGTAACCTCAGGACCCACAATTGTCCTTGGCCATTAAGTCACGACCCAAGACGCACTGCAATGGAATGCATGGCAATGTAGTACTGGGCGTTCTGGTGCAGTCAATCAGACTGTGGGCGGGAGGTGCGTTTGGGGTGTCATTTAAATTAATGGCAACGCAACACACCTTCCACACCAGAACGTGCAGTAGGTGCGATCGCATGGTAAGGTGCAATAATTGCACGGGACTGTGGTGATTAACGCACTGTAATAGTGTGGACGGACCCTCAAAAACACTGACACACACACACTAAAAATACTTTTTGTTTTAAGATCAACCCAGTCTCCCTACCATATGAGAACTGGAGTGGATCCTCGGCTTGGGGTCCAGTGTGGGCTGATGTGTTGTGACTGAGCTCCAGCCATATGTGCATTGCTTGTACAGCTCCCCTGTGCCCCCCAAAGAGGTTTCAGGAGCCAGAATATGACATCAGTCCAGTCCAGGCACCTCTACAGGGCACATGTGGGAGCTATAATCAATGCACGTATGGATGGAGCTCCCTGTTGGCCATACTTCCAGCCAAGCCCACCTCAAGCTTACACACAGGACCGGGCAGCATTTTTTGAATGGCTGCTCGTGCGAGAACTTACAGTGCTGTGCTAGGGGGAGGCTAAGGAGTGTCTCACCTGTGGAAGGCATGTGGCGACCCACTGAACATGGGGTCCCGACCCACCAGTTATGAACCAAGGCTCTAAAGGATACAAGAAAATCGACTAGCCCAAAACCACATGATCAGTCATTCCTTTCACCACTAGATGTCCCTGCGTCATTCAACCCACAAGACTGAGGACATCCTGTGAGTGCAGCACATCAAGGGCGTGCCCCTCCCCACAGTGCCCTGTACTCACACACAATAATGCAGAGACCATTATTGAGGACTGCCCTCTGCTAGAGGAGGGGCCCCCGTCTGGTATGACGATTATATAGAACTCGGATTACCATAAACCTGGAGGACTCTCCGATTTGAGCACAGCTGCAGTGTGTTCTGGATTATATTTTGCTGATGCATTTCACTTGTTTCCTCAAGTTGCTATTTCTTTGTACTTCATCTTGATATTTAATAATAGGTTTATTTTGATGGCCGACAAAACATTTTACTCGTGGACCCCCAACTGTGTATAATGCGCCAGGCTGAATTTTTTTAGGCGGTCATTCTTGGCATACACAGAGGTAAGCACATGCAGCTGCATGGTCCGGAGCAGATCAACTGAGCATGTGAGACGGGGTCCGTCAATGTGACCACATGTCAGGAATTACAGTAACAATAACAATTTTATGTTGCACCACACTTGAGGTCTGTCCATGTCAGCAGGTTTCTCTGTAACCTGATATTTACTGCCATGGCTGGAATTGCACAGGCCACCTGTTTACTTAAACGTTTCACGAATAATCCTGCGCCATCAGCTGCGGCCATGGAAAAATAAATAAACTTTCTGTGCGCATTTCTGAAATCCACAAACATGATGTCAGTTGCCGTGCTGTTCTGCGTGGATTACCTTCCCTCCGGCTCAATGCTTCATGTTTGCCAAATTTGTAGCCCTAGGCAATCGGTGAAACAAAGAGGTAAATAAGTATATGTGATGTGTTTTATCTGATTTGTAATTCTGTGCAGTCAGTCTTTTGTTTCAAGTACCTCAGCTGTGATTTTAAGCAAGCTAGGTGACACCACTGCTTTCTTTTTCAGCTTTGCAGCTTCCTGTGTCACCACTACACCCCTAGTATGCACATTTGGCATCAGAAAACTGCTGGAGCATTGTCCAATGAGCAGACGGATTACGCAGGAAGCGTGAAATATGCATAAAAGAGAGCTGCAGTGGTGCAGACCAACCTTTCTCAACCAGGGTGATGTGGTTCCCTGGGGTACCTTCTGGCTTCCTCAGGGGTGCCTTGAAATTTTGCAACAGTAGGACTGAGGACTCTGTTGTGAAAAGCGGTTTCTGATGTTAAGAGGACACCTAATGTGAGGGGAGACTCTCATGTGAAAGAGGGGCACGTTGGTGTGAAACAGATAGACCCTAATGTGAAAGGGGAGATTCTGAAGTGAAGGGGAGCTCCTGATTTGAAAGGAGGACTTCCATGTGAAGAGGGGAACCCCATTCTTTTTTCGTCTGTTTTTGTATGTGGTCCTTTAAAGCTGGGGTGGGGACTTGAGTGCCTCAAGATTTTGCATACTGAAAAAGGTTGAGAAACACTGGTATAGACAGCTGATGTTAAATAACAATGTCCATGTTCCCACCCCCTATGTTCTCTTTTGTGTTGTCATTTCCCTCTGCTTTCAACCCCCTCCCAGTAGCAGGAGGCAAAGAGGCTGAGAAGGACTAAGTAAGATTAGTGGCTGCCACTTAAATAGGAAGACGACTCTGGTTGTGCCTGCACTTCCTTGCATCATCTCTCATTCTACTCTGTAATGGAGGAATGCTGTCTATTCTAAACAGGCCAAAACTCTGACCCTGCCAATTGGTTTCAGAGCTTGCTTGTCCTCCCCTACTCTATTGCAACTACCTCATCTCTATGATGGGATGCTTAGTTGGCTGCCATTTCCCAACTACCAGAAACAATACTAGCTTTGGTGCTGTCATGTCAAGGAATCGTTCTACAGAGGAGTGCTCACATTGTACACTACCAATAAAGTTATTTAAAAAATGTAAACAGCGACAGCTCTGGCAGTCTGCAATACAACACAGGCTCCTGGAGCTGCCTCAACGTACCAGCCCGTCCACTAAAATGCAGCATTTTAGAGACAGTCCCTAAAATGAGGGGAAATCTCTCTACTAGAGCCCTGGATAGAAGTAAAATAATCCTTACCCAAACTAAAACATTTTTGTTGGATATACACATTAAAATGGAGTTGTGACATGCTGATTACATGATTTTAAACTTTAAAGGGTATGAATAGCCAAAGGTGTTTTTTTTTGCTTTGGTAGGGTTTTTAGAGCAAGGAAGGGTTTAAAACCCATCAGGCTAACTTTGTGTCCGCTGGGGAGATTTCTCTTCACTTCATGTCCTGAAAATGCAATAGAAAATGATAGGAAATGATTTCCATCTTAGACTATTCTCACAGAAACACTTGTCCCCATTAGATTTCCCCTCACCTCTTGTTATCTAAGGCCGGTCTGATCGGGTCTGCCTGTCAGCTTTTCAAGTGGACCCGATCGGATGCCCAATGTAAGTCTTTGGGCAGCCATCTGTAAATGGATCGGTGTCTGTTTACACCCGGTTACCCCCGACTCCAGCCGCGTCCAAAAAACAAATAGAACAGTGTTCCATTTCGTCGTGCCTAATCGGGGGTAATCTGATGTAAACATACACACGTCCGTTTACATCCGATTCCCTACAGACCGACATGTGGACCGTTAATTGCAGTTTTTTTTCCCTCCATCGCCAGATAGAGTAAAAAACATACGGGCACGGATGTCACAAAGGATCCTTTCCTGATCAGCCTGTGTGAAAGGGGCCTAATAATTTGTGTTTCCCATCATCACCAGGACAAATACAGGCAGCAATAAAACTGGACAGGGGTCCTAAACCCTCGCCACTCCATCTAAAAGAAAAGGTTTTGCCTTTACATACACTTGAACTTATGTTTTTTCATCTAACAATGTCACTGTCATACACCTTTCGATGATCATACGACACTTTTCGTCCGATGATCGAAAATCGTACGACGGCCCCATCCTGCCCCGATTATCGCAAGGTTCAATTAGCCGTATTTAAAGAAAAGCACCTAAAAGAATTGCGGCAATCGACCGCACATATTTTCGTTTGCGCATGAGCAGTGTAGATTGTACGATTTTTGACTTACGGAAACGCCACTAACCTTGCGAAAATCGTACGATCAACCAAAGTTTTCAAACCTGCTGGTTAGTCAAAAGTCGTACGATTGTACAGTATTTGCGGTTGTACACTGCCCATCAACCTTACGATTATCGGACGAAACATGATCGCATACGATTATCGTACAATAATCGTAAGGTGTATGGCCACCTCAATGGCAGTGGTGAATTGAGAAACCTATCGCAGCTTGAAATGAGGAAGACACAGTATTATCTGGCACAGATTTTGTGTGTCTCCCATTTTAGCTGATTTGCAGACAGATAAATAAAGTGCATTTTGAATCATTTGCAGTTAAAAATATTTTTTTGCTCTCACATGCTGTATAAATATCCCCTACATTATAAAGAGGGTTGTTTTAATAAGGTTTTGCATACAAAAACATTTAGATTGTGAGCAAAAAAAATATACTTGCAATTATAGAGGCAACATGATTGAATGTTGCCGCTTTCTGACACAACAAACAAAATTGCACATTTTTTTCAGCACTTTTTCTTTTTTTTTGTCAAGTGTTGCGCACACCAGGACATTTGTCAATAACACTTCCAGCTTTGCAGCACAGGCTCTTGATTAGAAGACACCACTTAGAATGAAGCTTTTGTCACCATCTGTTTAGTGATTAAAGGGTGGTAACATCGAAGGTAAAATAACACACAGAAGTTAAAAAGAAAAACACACAAACATCATTTCCACTCTTCACAAAAAAATGTCATACTTGCTGGCTAAAAGCTGACCTTGCACGAAGTCAAGACCCCCTCCCCATGTACACATCATCTGCAGATAGTACAGTAAGCTCTCTGTTAGGCTGGGCACACATCTTACAACCATCGCAAGACTTTTGTCTTGCATATTCAGCTAAATTCTGAAACTCTCATCGAACCGGCAAAAGAAAAAATCCTGTGTACTCACTGTTCTGCCGAGCTGCCACCTTCTAGGAGAGGGCTCTGGAGCATGGAAAGGTACAGGAACAGGCTGAAAAGTGCTGTATTATCCTGGGAATGAGTGTCTGAACGATCTCTAAAAAGTGCTGGAAACAGGTGTCTGAGCGATTGTTTGTGAAAGTGCTGTGTTATCCTGTGAACAAGCACCACCTAGTGATCACTCCCAGTACTGCAATGTATTTCTAATGGTTTAGAGTACAATATAATATGGTGTGGTATAGCATTAGTTAAACCCATTTTTAATAGTAACTCCCAAGCAACCAGAAACTACATTCATCTGGAACCTATCAATCCCTCTGCATACCGGATAGCTGGAAGTTTACTGTATGTGCAAAGTGTGTGTGTGTATGTAACAGTATTTTTTTTTTCTTCATTTTATTAAACATATGTAAATCCACAAACAAATGATCAGTAAAGCTATTAAACCCATGCTTTAAAATATGCAAACAGTCAGCAGCTGAACAGCTCTGTAATAAGGGAAGTGATTCTTCCACTTCAAGGTGAGATCAAATCTAAGATATAATGTGTAACATAACACTGCGCAGAGTGCTGAATAAATATTCTAACAAAAAAAAATAGAGATTTGTGTATGTGCAAAGAATTTTATATATATTTTTAACGAATCCAACTAATTGATAATAAGTATAATAAATAAGACCAAATTCAATTTAGACTCGGGCCCCTTTCACATGAGTGTTCCCATTGGGTCCACCTGTCAGTTTTTCAGGCAGGAACGCGATCAGATACTCTATGCAAGTCTATGGGCAGCCATGTGTAAAGGGACAAGCGTCTGTTTACACCCGATTACCTCCAGCTCCATCTAGGTCCGGAAAAACAAACAGATCAGAGATTTGTTTCGACGGACCGGATCGGTAATCGGATGTAAATGAACACCTGTCCGTTTACACGTGGCTGCCCATAGACACACATGGGGTCCGGCAGTTTCAGTTTTTTCCTCCCAAGATGGAGGAAAAAAGCTGTATGGACACGGATGTCACAGTGGTGACATCCGATCCGTGGTGCTGTGATCAGGGGGGGATCTGTGCATGGATCCTCTTCTGATCAGCCCGTGCAAAAGGGGTCAAAAGTGCCAAACTGCAATGAGAACAGCCACACATAAGGCTGTAAAAAAAGGGAGATGCAAAGTTACCAGTCCAGAACGCTGGTATGATGCACCGTCCTTCTGGGAAGATAGCTGCGGAAGAAAGAAGACACTCCAGTCCATTGAAAGAGCGGACTCTTATTAAAGGAGAACTATGCGGTTAAGGCTTTTCCCCATAGTTCTCCTTAGGGTAACGGGAGGACTCAAACTAGCGTCCTCCTGTCACCCTAGGCTCAGTATACCGCGAGCTGTAGCTCGCGGTATACTGAGACGCCGCAGCTGAAGTGGATCCCAACAATTATGCCGGGATCCGTCCAGCTGCGTGAGTGACGGCTGGCTCTGCCTATCTAGAGGCAGAGCCAGCTGTACCCGCCCCTCCCCCGTCCGTTCTGCCAGTCAGTGCTGGCGGGGAGGGGGGGAATCCAGCCTCTCCCGTGTCACGTTAGAGAGCCGTGAGCGAACGCCGCTATGTGTTCACTCACCTCCCGATCTACTGAGCCGACCTGTGACAGTCTCATTGCCACAGGTCAGCTAGAACTATGAGGTGAGTGAAAAGCACTCATCTCATAGTTCTCCTTTAAATATTTGGGCTGTTCTGTATCCCCCAGGGTCTCACTGAAAGGAGTGTGATGTCACCCTTGCCTAGGTGTTATGAGCAGAAGACTGGGGAGAATTGATCAAAACTGAAGCAAACAGAATCTGGAGCAGTTGGCCATAGTAGCCAATCAGCTTCTCTTTTCAGTTTGTTACATTAAACTTTTCAAATGAAAGATCGAAGAGGATTGGTTGGCATGGACAACTGCACCAGATTCTGTCTGCTCCAGTGTTGATAAAAAGGATAAGTTTACTTTTCTGCTTTGCACCCATAAGATCACATTTGCGATGCTCTACAGGCTTCAATGCAAACAATTAAAATAAAATGGATGCACATTTTTCTTTTATGAAGTAAGATAAGATACTTTATTTGTTGTTTGCAAGACACTGTCAAATACAGTTTAGCCCAAACCACTCTTAGGCCTTGTTCACACTAAGCGCGGAGCCGGTGCAGAGCAGTTACAGACCGGATCAAAACTGCGTCCAATGTATTCCAATGGTATTTGTTGCTCCAGTTCACATCGCAGCGTGCAGGTCCAGAGCAGGTAAAATAGGGCCTGCTGCAGGAACGCATCAAAACCCATGCAAACGCCTGGAACGCACTGAAAGCCCATTTAAAATATATATATATATATATTTTTTTTACCAAAAACGGCCCGGAACGCATCAAAAACGCGGTAAAACCCACTGCACTGCGTGTGCAGAAACTCATGCAGATCTGCTCTGCATTTGGTGTGAACAAGGTCTTAGACTAAAACCCAACCCTGGCCACATCACAATCATACTCAAACATAATAAGGGGAATTTATGAAAATTGGAGCAGACAAAATCTGGAGCAGCTGTGCATGTCAACCAATCAGGTTCTTTCTTTCATTTTCAGATCTTAGACCCCATTCACACTGAGCTACAACAAAATAAATGCTTTTTTAGCGCTGATTTGAGCAGAGCGGCTTTGAGCTACACAGTGCACATTTTGACGCGCTACGTAGAGCTTCTTTTGCCATTTTAACACAGTGACTTTGTAGCTGCTACATTGGACTGTATCCAATCAAAAGCGGTCTTTGATGTAACATAATTCCTGTTTCTGTTTCCTGCTTCGGTGGAGAGTGTAATTTCTGGGCAAAAGTGACACTTGTGTAGCGTGACATGGCGCTACAATCTCGTGCAAAAACGCTGGTAATGAGCAACATTGAGCTACACCAGGGCTCAATATTTCAGATCCTGAGCTACTAGCCAGGCCTTAAAAGTTACTCGCCACCAGTTGCCCTGCATAAGACAAACAAATACACACAGGGCACAACGCGCACCTGCACAACACACAGGGCACAGTACATTACAATTACACATATATATATATACCCGCAACGCACACACAGCACCCCAAGCCATCTCTATGTCCCCTTTCAATTACCTGCTGGCAGGGGCCTGACACTTGAGATTAAGCCAGGTCCCATGCATAGTTATCGCAACTCAGGCTGCACGATGGGGACCTGCAGCACACCCAGCTCCCCCCCCGTGGTCTGCCAGTCCGTCCAAGGGCTTCCCCTGTATTTTGACATCCGTGCAGTTATGGTGTTCAATCATTCCATCGGACCCGCGACTTTATCGGATCGGATTAAAGTTACGGGTCCGATGGAATGATAGAACACTGGGACAGACCACAGGACACGCCGCAGCAATAAAACATAAACAAATACCCTCTACGTGACACACTCACCCACTGCTATCACGGCTTTGTAAAAGCGAAGCTACAGTTCCCATAATCCCTCACGTGCAGAACGGAAGTTACACTGTCAGCAGGAAATAAGAACGGACCTTAATAAAGATGGCTGCCTTTATTATGGGAAGGTGCATGTCTGTAAGGAGCAGCATACAGGTAAGTCATCTGAGAGCCTTCCAGGAGTTGGGCACTCGGTCCATTTTGATTGTCTGACTCAATGGCTTAATTTCCACTCGCCCCCAATCAATTTTCACTCACAAATTGATGGGGGGCGAGTCGAACTTTTGAGCCCTGAGCTACACCATTGAAGTCTAATTGGGCAAAGTCACGCGAAATCTGCCAAAACAAAAGCTCCTGTTCGAGCTACAAGCTTCAGCTACAGGTGACATTGAGCTGCAAGATGTGAACATCTCCATTAAAATGCATTGGAAGAGCTACATTGAGCTACATATTTCAGCGATTTTTGAGCGGGAAAACGCGATACAAAACGCTCAGTGTGAATGGGGTCTTAACTGAAGATAGAAGCTGATTGGTTGCCATGGGCGACTGCTTCAGATTTTGTCTGCTCTTGTTTTGATAAATTCCCCCCAGTGTGCATTTATTATTGGAATTTCCCTTTAAGCCAGCAAGTGTAACTTTATTTCTGAAGAGTGGAAATCATGTTTGTATGTGTTTGTCAATTTTTCATTTAACTGTGAATTTTGTGTTATTTTCGATGTTACAAGTGATTGGATGGTGACAAAATTTTCATTCCAAACGGTGTCTTCAAATTGAAATCCAGCACTGAAATGCAAGCTGAGAGTGTTATTGACAAAATATTATCTTGTTGTCTTGGTGTGTGCAACACTTGACAAGAAAAAGTGATAAAAAAAAAAAATGATGTGTAATTTTGTTTTTGTGTCAGGAAGTGCCGACATTCAACAAATAGTTCTTTCTCCTCACCTGAGCCACGTACACAGCTTGTGTCTGCTAATGAGCAGGTGTGAATCTCTCTTGTGCTAGCTAAGCAAAGCTGTGTAGGTGAATATTATCTGTAATGGTGATAGAAGCTGAGCTAGGAGAATTCATTTCAAGAGGAACTCCAGATGAAAACTAAAGCCAAGCAAAAGAAAGAACAGCTTTTAGGGCTCGTTCACACCAGATGCAGTGCGTTGCGGCGCGATTCTGGCCAGAAAGCACTGCCTCGCATTGCGGCCGGCTCACCTTTTTGTGGGGCAGGAGGGGGTGTGGCGGTCCTTTGAAGTGAATGGCACCGCAGCAATGGGATCGGCTGCACGGGATCGCAAGGCACATTATGCCTCCGGTCCGGTGCAATCAAAATAGTGCTTGCAGCATTTTTATCTGACCGGACTGCAGGCATAATGTGCCTTGCGAACCGGTGCGGCCGATCGTATTGCGGCCGGAGAGCGTCGTGGCTACGGTGCCATTCACTTCAATGGACCGCCACACAAAAAAGTGAGCCGGCCGCAATGTGAGGCAGTTTTTCTGGATAGAATCGGGCCGGAACACACTGCATCTGGTGTGAACGGGCCCTAAGTATAATCACATTTAATCCAGAGGTGTCTTTTGTAGTAATTATTATTCAACCCACTTCCCATGAACCTGAGGGGGGGATGTCATCACAGCGGCCTGGACTCCGAATACTAGTGTCATCACAGTGGCCAGGACTCCGAATACTACTGTACTGAGCAGCACACAAACATAATCATGCAAGAACAAGCACCACCACTGCCCCAGGATAAGAAAAAGGTGGACCCATAATATCAAGAACCAGATAGAATACTGTTGGAAAAAGGGTGGCAAGGGGGCCTCAGGGAAGGCCCTCCAGCTGTGCTGAACCTACAAATCCCATTAGACATTGCAAAACTGACATCCACAGGCATGTCAGGGCCACAAATATAATAAAGTGGCCCCATGGGATTGTGTCATCCCCTGCACCCACTTAATTCAATTAAATTATTATTTTAATCCAACAATAGTTTTAGTCACGATAAGGTACAGTCTTCTGGAATTTTCCGTTGGGCTGTTTCTGGTTTCCCATTTTGTCTGTTTCCAGGTACCCTTAATAGTGTCATGTCAATTCTGCCTGGAGATGGCTGTCGCTAGGAAGATCTTTGGAAATAAGGTGGTCGTGATTAGTTACCTAAGTTTTGGAGGGAAAAGTAAACAACCAATCAGTTGCGGGACTCACCTTTAAATGTTTACGGTCAGAAGCTCTCTTCAGCAGTGATCGTCTGCAACACAACTTGCCCCACCCTCCCTCCCTTGTCGCGGCTATCCTTTTTGGGGGTATTGTCGCCCACATATGTGGGTGGACAGTGTTAATGTTATATTGGACTGGTGATGAGTATGGCTCGAGTCTGGGTGACTGAGCTACTTTATGTTAACTGGTTTTAAAAGTTCATTCGTTTATATATTAGTGTTGTTGAATTTAAATAAAGAATTTATATTTTGCTTTTAACCCCAATAAAGGGCCGCGGCCAATATTTTCCACTCATATCGTTTGTATAGTTTTTATTTATTCTGTCATATATTTTAATGTATTTATAGGTTGTGGGTGCGGTGGGGTTCTACAATCCCATGACTTGCAAAGGCAGAGACATGATGGGATTTTTACTTTTACCACAGCTGGAGGGCTGAGGTTTGGTTACCTCTGATATAGACATATACCATTATAGATCATGATAAATAAGCTATCCGTTACTGAACAAGTCTGCACGAACAGAACTCCTGGTATGCCAATAACCATATAATTTACAGAAAGAAAAATAATATTTTTTATCATTTATAAGAACTATTTGAGCTCTAGGCATTTTGCAGTAGCCAGGCTAGTGTTTTTCAATCTTCTTTCTGTCACAGCACCCTTTAAATGTATGCAAAATCTCAAGTCTAACATGTAAAAAGCAACATGTGACCCCTCTAAAATCCTTACCGGATCTCAGATAGGGCCCCACACAATCAGTCCATCTCTGAATGGATCCCATCCTCCATGGATTAGCGTCATTAGTTTTCATGGTGCTAGCCTGCCTACACCTTGAAAAGGCATGATGGTGTGAAACTTTTTTGAGGCACCCCAGGGTTGAGACCGTACAGTGCATGCGATCGCACGCTGCCCACACACCAGCCGATTATCGTACGATCGCGGGATCGTACGATAATCGTCAGGTGTATGAGCACCTTAATGCTGTCTTCTGAACTACAACACAACGTCTGCACAACGTATTGTTATCATTGCTTGCTGGAAGCAATGCATGATGGGATGGGTAGTCTTGAGAAATTGAGACTTGAATCACATCAAGCAGCAGACACAAAGCACACTGGGAATCCAGGAGGTTGTTAAAAAAGTAATGGGCAGACGGAAAGCAGCACTCACTACATAAAAGGCATTTCTTCAAGTAAGCTTTGATTGCATTATGAAACACAACTCTGGTACGTATTCCTATTACTATGCTGATGTTATCACATGATAGTTACTTAGAACTCATTTAATGGTGCCCTGGAGGATGTTTAAAGTTTGGAATATTTCCGTATAACCTAAACCAGATTGAAGCTTTTCGGGAAGTTGATCCTGAACTTGTTTTGCTAGCCCCTTGCTTGCTTTTTATGATAGTGTTTAGATCTGTTACCTAACAAACTCTGGTACCCTCCATGAACAGGTGGCTGTAATGTGTCATCCGGTGACAGGTAATTGCACACAGGTGGGCTCCATTCAACTAATTATGTGACTTCTGAAGACGATTAGCTGCAATAGATCTTATTGAGGGGGTTTTACAGCAGAGGGATGAGTACATGTGCAATCAAGTCTTTTCAGTGTTCATTTGTAGATCATTTGGCATACTGTGTACATTTGTCACTTCAATATTATGGACTGTTTTGTGTAGATTAATGACATGAAATCCTAATTGAATCCATTTAAATTCCAGATTATAATTAGCAGTATTCTGACTCTGTTTCTACCAGTGGCCATAAGATAGCAGTCTTAAAGAAGAACTCCGGCCACACATTTTATTAAAGGAGAACTATGAGGTGAGTGCTTTTCACTCACCTCATAGTTCTAGCCGACCTGTGACAATTAAACCGTCACAGGTCGGCTCAGTAGATCGGGAGGTGAGCGAACACATACGGGCTCGCTCACCTCTCAATCCTGTCACAGCTCTCTGCCATGACAGGGGAGGGGCTGGATTCCCCCCGCTCCGATCCGCCAGCGCTGACTGGCGGAACGGGCGGGGGAGGGGGCGGATACAGCTGGCTCTGCCTCTAGATAGGCAGAGCCAGCTGTCAGTCACGCAGCTGGGGGGATACAGGCACAATTGTCGGGATCTGCTTCAGCTGCGGCGTCTCAGTATACCGCGAGCTACAGCTCACGGTATACTGAGCCTAGGGAGACGGGAGACAGTAGAAAGGCATCATGGCACACTCACAAACCAGCATGTAAAACAACTTGTCTCACCACTAAGGTTAATAACAGAGGTTTGGATACACGTCTACTGCGCTAGTTTGTGTCCTCCCGTTACCCTAAGGGGAACTATGGGGAAAAGCCTTAACCCCATAGTTCTCCTTTAACCCTTAGAGTGGGGCTGCCCCCCGCACTGCAAGGGTTAACTGCTCGTTTTCGCTTAGGGTTAAAAAAAAAGTTAAACTCACCCAAACCTCCGAGTCGGCCAGCTCCTAGACCAGTCCGTAGAGCGTCTCCCCCCGTGCAGCGGTCTGGAATCCTTGTGTCATCATGTTCAATACAGTGTACTGGATGGGAGAATACCGAGGGATGAGTCATTTCTGCAGCGGAGGAGGAGATTGGCTGGAGGGAGCGCTGCTGGCCCTGATGTTTGGGTATATTTAATTTTGGACCTTAGGCAAAATGAAGCAGCTAACCCTTGCATTGCAGGGGTAGCCCCACTGCAAGGGTTAATAACACCTCTGGCCAGAGTTATTTTTTGAGGCGGATCTACACCCGAAGGCAAAAATTTAATATATTGTAGCTTACTAATTCTAAAGGTGCCCATACACCTTACGATTATCGTACGATTTTCGTATGCGATCGACTTTTCGGCCGATAATCGTATGTATGCATTGCAGTGTCCGACCGACAGTACTGTACAATCGTACGACTTTTGACGGTCATGCATGTTTGAAAACTTTGCTAGATCGTACGGTTGTCGTAAGGTTGCTGGCGTTTCCGTCCGTCAAAAGTCGTACGATCTACACTGCGCTTGCGCTAACGAATATACGACAAATCAATTACCGCATTTCGTCCAGGTGCTTCTCGTTAATTACGGCTAAATGAATCTTGCGACCATCGGGGCAGGATGGGGCTGCCGTACGAAAATCGTACGACTATTCGATCATTGGACGAAAAGTTTCGTCCGATAATCGTAAGGTGTATGGGCACCTTTAGATGTGTTGGCTGCATTCGTTTTCAATTTCTAGGCCTGGAAAAACTCGTAGTTTTCCCTGATGATCTGGCCAGTAAAGCTAGGTACACACGGATGGGATTTTGGGCGATTTAGCAGAAGGCAGTGTGCAACCTCTTCTACTGTACGGTCACACGACATTCGTCTTCCGAGCACGCTTGAAAACCTGTCAAATCATTTTTGTTTGCAGGTTAGTGGCGTGCTCGGGAGACGAATGCCGTACAGGCCGGTGTGCGCAAGCACACACTGCCCGCTCAGCACTGCAATCACCGGAAGCCCTCCCCTCAGTGGGGCGGGCTTGCGGTGATCGCAAGTACGATCTTCCTGTCCGAGATGGGCAGATCATACGAAATTGTAATTACCTTACAACCATCGCACAACGAAAGTCGTGCGATGGTTGTAAGGTGTATGGCCGGCTTAAGGGGAAAAAAATGCAGCCACCATATTTAAGGATTGGTAAGCTGTAATATATAACATTTGTATTTTTATTATACACTGTAAAATGCTAAACTATTAGGAAAGTGACAACATGGATTGAATGCAGGTTATACAATGAACAGAGAAGAGGTAGTGAAGAGCTGCACTTACATACCATCATTGCATTCTCTTGTCAGGGGATCATTATATAGATTGAGCTCTTAGTCAGTCAGTATGGATCACAGTGAACCTCCAGTTCATCCAAGGTGGTGGATCCACGAATAAGCGCAGTCTCCAATGTATTTCAGCCAGCAAGTGAAAAGTGTGGATTCCGCAATCGTTGTCCTTGGCAATCGACTTTTTTTTTGCATAGATCAATCCAATAAATGTAGCTAAATGAGCCAGTATTCATACACCAGACAACTTGTGAATCCATTTTTGTAACAGGGATTTGTTTATCTTTTTTAATGGATTTATGTGGGGCAAGTAAAACCGATTGCAAGGATAGCAGATGACCCACTTGTCCTATATACAGATAGCTTGAGGTGCACATACCTTCAGTCATTTCGACAATGTACTTAAGTAAGTTTACAAAATTGCGGGGGGGGGGGGGGGGGGTTTTTTTTTTTAA
>NW_017306471.1:1712385-1746482 GCF_000935625.1 Nanorana parkeri
GGGGGTTGTTATTTTTGGCAGAAGAGATTTGCAAAGTCTTTTGCCAAAAAAAAAACCTTTCTCTTTCTACCAGTTATTTTGTATTTGTTGTGTAAGGCACCCGCTCTGTTCATTCATGGCAACCTAAATATTAGAGGTGCCAGGGAGGATTACCAGTGGCCACCCAATGGCTGAAGAGGAATGACACAGAACCCGGAAGTGTTGATGGCGTTGGTCAGGTGACAGAGCAGGGGACCTAAGATGGATCTGGCAGCGCTGGAGATGGGCATACTTTTGTAAGGTGAGAGTGCCATGATGTGCATATATTTGCACATTATGGCAAAAACCTCACCTTCACATAGCGGATTACTTCTGCTTTAAAGTGGAACTCTAGAATCAAAAAGCTAAATGATATTCCTCAGTAGCCACAAAGGGTATAAATCAACTTTGTGTACAACAAATGCCTTTGCATAAACTGTCAAATGTAAAAGTAGCAATAGCATCATTATTATTCTGCACATAGCCTGTGGATGGGACCCAGCAGATCTACAGGGGGGCGGATACAAGACCAGTCACCCTGCACAAGTAGAAGGAGCAACAGTGACTGGTCTTTGTTACAGGGAAAGTATAGGAGTTGTTTTATGCCGGATTACCGGACAGATCTGAAGGAATTAGGCAAAGCAAACCAAGATTGAAGTAAGATACACCTAGCCTCTTGTTAAGCCTGGATTTCAGCTTTATATCTACCGGTGATCTTTTCTTTGCCCAGACTAGGTGAAGTAACTGGTTAGCTGCAGGCACCAGAATTTGCCTATACTTTACTTCCTTTGCTCCCCTGCTGGCTTGATCTATGCCTGAACCCCAACATCTGGTACTCTGGGGTATGGGTCACATGTGACACTCCTGAGTGCCTGAATAGCCTATTGCCAGTGTACTGTCCCATGGGAAATTTGCCGAGCACATTGCAGGTTTTGACTTTGTAGCTCAGGCTCGCCTCAGACTGAAGATCTGTAAAAGGTAGGAACAATGTCATCGGGGGGTGAAGAGCAATTCCAGCTTACCCGTCTTCCCATCACAGCTCCTCTACCCCAGTACCCATCTACTGCCCAGTATGGTGGGAATATTGGTGCGGACTTGCTGTTACATGCCGGCTCTTTGTCTTCCTCTGTCTTATCTTTGGTTGCTGCCTATATGTGATTTCAGTTTTGTATTTACAATGAAGCTTTTTTTGGGACGTGTGTAATATTTATCACTGCTTTACCCTCGATGTTGTACTTTGAATAAATGTTGAATAGGTGTTTTATAATTGTAACACTTTTGTGTCAGCTTTCTGTTCCAGGTGTTTATTCCCTGTAAGCACAACAGCACAGTCGGCTTTCCTGTTTTGCACCCTGTTACAGCGCTGCATATTTTACATAGATTTTCTTTATTGAATTGAAGGAGAACTCTGGATAAATATTTTATTTACCTTTGCAGTGGGGCACTACAAGGGTTAAGTGCTCATTTTTGCCTAGGGTAAAAAATAACACAGTTATATTCATGCGATCCTCCGAGCTGGCCAGCTGTGACAGCGCTCCCTTCAGCCTGTCTCTTCCTCTGCTCCAGCGATGGTATATCCCTTGGTGTCCTCACATACTATATACTGTATAGAACAGGATGACTCAAGGATCCTTAGACCGCTGCAGCAGCTCCAGGGACGGTCTAAGAGCAAGCTGGTTAACTTTTTTTGTTTTTGACCACAGGCAAAAACGAGCTGTTAACCCTTGCAGTGCTGGGGTAGCCCCACTGCAAGAATTGATACGTTTCTTACTTTGATTTAAAGTGAACCTGTTCTTTGCCATGCTGAGATGTCCTTCACTTTTAGGCCTCATTCACATGAGAAAAAGCCAGCCAGCACGTACAGCTCCGTGCCGCGTGCATTGTGATTAGTACGCAGCCCCTGTCTTTCTCTATGAGAGTACGTGGCCGTACAACGCCCTGCGCTCACCCGCCCTGCACGTCCGTGTGGGTGTCCGTACTCGTGCGCTGACAGGATGGATCCTGTCCGCGTCCAAGCCGGGACACCCGCACCTGTAGGGACCTGCACTTGGGGTGAGCGTAGGGGGGGCGTACGGCCGCGTACTCCCGTAGAGAAGGAGAGGGGCTGCGTACTAATCACACACAGCACCTGTCCTTCCCGGGAGCTGCCTTTTTCTTGTGTGATTGAGGCCTTTGCAGTAGTGACAGTGGTCATCAAGACAGGATGTAAGGGGAAATCTCCCCAACAGGAACACATACAGCAGTAAACTCCTGACCGATGTTCTAACCATTCCCCAATATTTCCAAAATAAATGTCAGCTGGAGTTACTTTTTAGATCACCTTTAACCTTTCTGTGACATAAGAGAGCTGTTTTCATTTTGAAATTGCACATGAATTTCTAAGTCTCTCTTTCTTTTCCCCACAGGCCAATGAAAACAGTCTGCTTAGCGCCCAGCTGAAAGGCTTCCCCCTGTACCTTCACTCCAATCTAGGCCTCAAGGACTGCAGCATCAACCCCAAATCCCCTCTCTTGTATATAACCAAGCCCAACCAGGTGGAAAAGGGTGACCTACCAGGAGAAGACTGGACAGTGTTTCAGTCCAACCACACCACTTATGAACCAGTTCTACTGGCCAAGACCAAGTCAGCGGAGACTATACCTCACCTCAGCGTAGATGCAGCCCTCCACACAACGGTGGTCCAGGACCTGGGACTTCACGATGGCATCCAAAGGGTGCTTTTTGGCAACAACTTGAACTTCTGGCTCCATAAGCTTGTGTTTGTAGACGCAGTGTCATTCTTGACTGGAAAAAGGTTGTCTCTTCCCCTTAACCGCTATGTACTTGTAGATATTGACGATATATTTGTTGGGAAGGAGGGAACACGCATGAAGGTTGAAGATGTAAAGGTAGGGATGGTTATTATGGTGGTGATGTAAACGTTCATATTGTATTATGACTACCCTCTGTCTTACAGAGTTTCATTTGTTTTACCGCAATCATTTGTTTCAGGCACTGTATGACACCCAGAATGAATTAAGAGAGCACATCCCCAATTTCACCTTCAATCTTGGCTTTTCTGGAAAGTTCTTCCACACAGGTAGGTGAGAGAGAGAGAGAGATACAAGGCATAAATACATTTAGTTATGTAATAAAGTTACTATAGTCACAAAATTTTGCATATTAAAACATATTTTTTACCAGTTTCACCCAAAACGTGGAGATCAAAGTAAATCTCACATATTTTAGAGCGTGGGTATTGGAGATGCACCGATACCTGTTTTTCAGTATCAACTAAGAGTACTGATATTTTGTTTCCGGTACTCGCCGTTACCGGAAGTCCTATTAAGGATGTATACGCTTGCATGAATGGTCCCCATAGGAATGTATGGGATTGTTCATGTCGGCAGTTCAGCGCGGACAAATCCGCGTAACTGAACCTCCCTGGTGTAAACGGGCCCTTAGTCCCTTTTCACACGGGCGGTCCGATCGGGTCCACCTGTCAGTTTTTCAGACAAACCTGATCGGATGCCCAATGCTAGCCTATGGGCAGCTGTGTGTAAACCCCGTCTCCAGCCAGATCCAGAAAAATACATGGAACAGTGCTACGTTTTGACAGAACTGATCATGCCGGATCAGGGGTAATCTGATGTGAACAGACATTCCCCATAGACAAACATGGGATCCAGTCACTTCAGTTTTTTTCCTCCATCGAAAGATGGATCCCCTCCTGATCAGGCCTTGTTAAATGGTCCTAAGGATAAACTCCTCTTATTTGGTCAGTTTTGGGATTCACTAGTATAGCAAAAGACAAGTGGGCAGTGCTGACACCATTCAATCCAGAAGATTCTTGTTTTTTTTAAGCCCACAATAGGAAATTAGGAACTTAGTGTGTTTCTGGCAAATCAGCAGGAATGTATCTATACTTGCAGGGTCTTTAAATGGATAAATATGGGGAAACGTGCAGGTATTGCAGATATGTACTGCATATGTTATATTTTGCCCTACCATACACTTAACGGGTCTGGTCATTTATCTTTGGAAAAACTGACATGGTCTTTGATCAGTTCTGCTTTGCATCATAGGTAGTTGATGGTGACTTGTTTCATTCTGTGCATTCCTTGCATTTCTGACACAGGTACTGATGCAGAAGATGAAGGAGATGATCTCTTGCTGTCTTATGTCAAACAGTTCTGGTGGTTCCCTCACATGTGGAGTCACATGCAACCTCACCTCTTCCACAACCAATCAGTACTGGCTGAGCAGATGTCCCTGAACCGGAAGTTTGCTGTGGTAAGTCTTTGTTTTCATTTTAGGCAATCTTGACTCTTAAAGTTCTATTTTGCTGTCATATTTAAGGAAACCCCAGTATATATTTGTTATGTGTTCCTATTCACTCAGCATACCTGAAAATCATTTTTTAAAAATATATTTCTTACCTTTTAGGTATTTCTTTGGTGAAGGCCTTTGTGCAGATTCCAGGCTACTTAGCAACGTAAAACAGAGAGACAGACTGAGCTTATTCTCATTACCATGCAGTGCTTCTAAGACTTTGAGTACTTATGTGTACTAATACATTTAAAGCCATGTGGATGAGACCTTTAACCCTTGCACTGCCACAGACATAAGTACTATAAAAGCCCTGTAAACTGACTCCTGTCTGCTTTAACAGCTGGAAGTCCATTTTCATTTATTCAGCTGACTCCCGGCTCTCTGCTGCAAGTGATTTGGACTTCCAGCATGACACCAACCCCCGCAAACTGATAAGTCACCTTCCCTTGCTGCTCCATTCATCCATTGGAGCCCTTGGAAATACCTGATTAATCTGGGAATAGAAGGGAGCATGCGACCTTCTGCCTTTACTCCCAGGATTCAGTTCAGGCCTGAGTTGCCAATTGCCAGGTCCGCACAATATCATGTTAGGGAGAAAAGAAGGTCATTAACCCTGTGTACGCTCAGACACAAACCAATATAGGGTATACACAAGGATTAGACCGTCAACAGACATATGGAGTGTCGGGGGAGTGCAGCAAAGGCAGTATCAGTGGGTGGGATGGTGGAGGGATGAAACCGTAGCCAAAAACATTATTGTAAATTTTTTTAGTTTTCCCTACTTCCATATAGGGACACAGGGGGGTTTCCCTTCGCACAAGCTCCCCATTAACAACAGCTGCTGCTATAGCTTTTCGTACTGAACCGTGACAGATGCAGACTTAAGAGGGCTCCCATGCAAAAAAAATAATGTTGGCCTCCTGTTGACGCCTGTCATTATTATTGCTGCTCTGTCGATGTGCGTTCTCTTTAAGTACGATGCCACCTGGCCACAGTTTTCCTCTCTCTGTGTGAACTCGCTGGCATCCTACAGTATGTTGTGCCTTCCGGCTACTCAAGTCATAAATGATCAGTTCTTCTCTTTCCATTTAGAGTTCACAACTCCAGGGTGCCATCTTTGATATTGCCAACAACACTTGCATCGTGTTTTATGTTGTTCCCTATAAACCCAAACCTAAAACTCTACTTTTGCTAAAAAAATGTATAAAACCTCCATTGTAGCCTCCTTGTGTTTATGTAGAGGTCACTCCCAGAATTATTACTTTGCTGCTGTGGTATTAGCTTACCACTTAGCCCCGAAGCGTGCACACAGTTTGGAGTCAGATTGCATACATCTCTGCAACAGCTGCTTCATTTTGGCTGCATAATTTCAAAGTATCCATTAGACTAAAGGTGCCCATACACTGCAGAGAATCGTGCAGTGTATGGAAGGCGCGCGGCCGTTTCTAATGTACAGTCGCACGACTTTTGTATTTCGAGCATGTTGGAAAACCAGCCGAGAATCGTACGATTTTCGGCTGGTTTTTAACATGATCGAGAGATGACTGCCAAACAGGCCGGTGTGCGCACGTTCACACTGCCCGTTCAGCACTGCAGTCATCGGAAGCTTGTGATGATCGCAGGCACGATCTGCCTGTCAAGATGGGCAGATCGTACGTTTTTTTAATTACTTTTCAACCCTCGCAAGACAAAAGTCTTGCAAGGGTTGTAAAGTATATGGGCACCTTTAGGGTGCCCATACACCTTACGATCGAATAGTCGTACGATTTTCGTACGACAGCCCCATCCTGCCCCGATGATCGCAAGATTAATTTAGCCGTAATTGACGAAAAGCACCTGGACGAAATGCGGTAATTGATTTGCCGTATTTTCGTTAGCGCAAGCGCAGTGTAGATTGTACGACTTTTGACGGACGGAAACGCCAGCAACCTTACGACAATCGTACGATCTAGCAAAGTTTTCAAACATGCTTGACCGTCAAAGTCGTATGATTGTACAGTACTGTCGGTCGGACACTGCAATGCACACATACGATTATCGGCCCGAAAAGTCGTCCGATAATCGTAAGGTGTACTTAATGCTTAAGGCCTCAATCACACTGCCATATAATACGCTGCGCATAGATGCACGCAGCCTTTTTTCCCCATATGCAGCATATGCAAATAAATGGCTCCATATGTTTGCACTGTGTAAAGATGAGCAAAAACAAAATGGAACCGAAATGCGTCCGGGCTCGGAATTTGTGCGTGTTTTACTTGCGTGCGCACATATACGCGAGTGTGCACGCGTATGCACACATAGGGGCATACAGTACATTCAAGTTTCTATTAAAAAGATGCATTCTGGGGTTGCATACAGTTCACACATATACACGACTATACGGATTTACAAATATGCGTACAATTTTGCTCTCGCATTGTGTATGGATGAGGCCTAAAAAGAACTCCGGGCATAATTATTCTCAACCCTTGCAGTGAGGCTAAGTTTTCGTCTAAGGATGAAAATAAAAAGGTAAACTCGCCTTATCCTTGCAGTTGGCTGCTTGTTAGACCGGTCCCTGTCGTCTCGCTCCCCTTCCGCTCCAGCAATCTAAGGTCTTGTGAGTCACCGAAGAACATTCCATGACTGGAGCAGAGGAGGCAGGGACCGGAGTAGTAGCCAGCTGGCTTCAAGGTTCAGGTGAGTTTATCTTTTTTTATGTTCGTCCCTAGATGAAATCAAGCGCTTAACCCTTGCAGTGTGGGGGTAGCCTTACTGCAGGGGTTAAAAATAATTATGCAGGGAGTTCTTCTTTAATGGGTCAAGTGTATGGAAGGCGCGCGGCCGTTTCTAATGTACAGTCGCACGACTTTTGTATTTCGAGCATGTTGGAAAACCAGCCGAGAATCGTACGATTTTCGGCTGGTTTTTAACATGATCGAGAGATGACTGCCAAACAGGCCGGTGTGCGCACGTTCACACTGCCCGTTCAGCACTGCAGTCATCGGAAGCTTGTGATGATCGCAGGCACGATCTGCCTGTCAAGATGGGCAGATCGTACGTTTTTTTAATTACTTTTCAACCCTCGCAAGACAAAAGTCTTGCAAGGGTTGTAAAGTATATGGGCACCTTTAGGGTGCCCATACACCTTACGATCGAATAGTCGTACGATTTTCGTACGACAGCCCCATCCTGCCCCGATGATCGCAAGATTAATTTAGCCGTAATTGACGAAAAGCACCTGGACGAAATGCGGTAATTGATTTGCCGTATTTTCGTTAGCGCAAGCGCAGTGTAGATTGTACGACTTTTGACGGACGGAAACGCCAGCAACCTTACGACAATCGTACGATCTAGCAAAGTTTTCAAACATGCTTGACCGTCAAAGTCGTATGATTGTACAGTACTGTCGGTCGGACACTGCAATGCACACATACGATTATCGGCCCGAAAAGTCGTCCGATAATCGTAAGGTGTACTTAATGCTTAAGGCCTCAATCACACTGCCATATAATACGCTGCGCATAGATGCACGCAGCCTTTTTTCCCCATATGCAGCATATGCAAATAAATGGCTCCATATGTTTGCACTGTGTAAAGATGAGCAAAAACAAAATGGAACCGAAATGCGTCCGGGCTCGGAATTTGTGCGTGTTTTACTTGCGTGCGCACATATACGCGAGTGTGCACGCGTATGCACACATAGGGGCATACAGTACATTCAAGTTTCTATTAAAAAGATGCATTCTGGGGTTGCATACAGTTCACACATATACACGACTATACGGATTTACAAATATGCGTACAATTTTGCTCTCGCATTGTGTATGGATGAGGCCTAAAAAGAACTCCGGGCATAATTATTCTCAACCCTTGCAGTGAGGCTAAGTTTTCGTCTAAGGATGAAAATAAAAAGGTAAACTCGCCTTATCCTTGCAGTTGGCTGCTTGTTAGACCGGTCCCTGTCGTCTCGCTCCCCTTCCGCTCCAGCAATCTAAGGTCTTGTGAGTCACCGAAGAACATTCCATGACTGGAGCAGAGGAGGCAGGGACCGGAGTAGTAGCCAGCTGGCTTCAAGGTTCAGGTGAGTTTATCTTTTTTTATGTTCGTCCCTAGATGAAATCAAGCGCTTAACCCTTGCAGTGTGGGGGTAGCCTTACTGCAGGGGTTAAAAATAATTATGCAGGGAGTTCTTCTTTAATGGGTCTTAACGAAGGCAGATCTTCCAACCTAAAAGTCCAGAGAAAGGGCACAGCCTTTGTGATTAGAAGGAGGTTAGGATCTGCTGTCATTGTCCAGTCAGCAGGCAGAGGCTGTGTTCCTGATCATGCTGTGCTGCAGGTATTGAGAATCTGACAGGGTTGCCTGAATCACACAAATGGCCACAAAGCATGACAAGTGAATTGGTTTCCATACATTTCTTTCACATGTGTAATTAGCCGCTTGCCTGGAGATCAGCCATTGTCCCATCAGTGGAAGAATGTTTTATTATATGTTAGAAATCGAATGTCTTGGTTTTATTTTAGGATCATGGTATCCCCACTGATATGGGCTATGCTGTGGCCCCCCATCACTCTGGTGTTTATCCCATTCACGTTCAGCTGTATGAGGCCTGGAAACAGATCTGGGGAATCAAAGTGACCAGCACAGAGGAGTACCCTCATCTAAAGCCTGCACGATTCAGGAGGGGTTTCATCCACGGTGGAATTATGGTAAGTCCTCAGTTAGCTGCATAACTTTAACATTTGCCAGACATCTGATAAGTTTCATGTTCTGTATAGATTTGGTGGAAACTACAGTTGGGACTTAAAGAACAACTCAGGTTAAAAAATGTTATTAATGTTATTAGGGTTGCACAGATACCAAGTACAGTACTCGGTACAAGTACAAGTACATGTACCGATACTTTTGAGCTCCAAGACTGCACTAGAGAAAAATTCAAAAGTTAGGAGGAAGTTGTCATTTGTAAGGAGCACACGGAGCTCCTGGGATTTGTACATCTCTGTTTTATTGTATGATTTTGTTTTTATAAATATAAATAAATTGCTGCATAGATACCAGTTTTGCGAGTACGAGTACTGGTACTTGCCAAGTACTTACAAGTACGAGTACTGATACATTTTTGTTTATTGTCATGTGACAGTTTTTCTAAAACAATACAGACTAATGATTTCAGGACAGTGGTGGAGTGCCAGAGCCAGGTCCCAGCTGCAACTGCTGCAACCCTGGTAGTTCTCATGAAAATGCCAAGTATCTGCACTGGTACTCGAAAAGTATCTGTGCATCCCTAAATGTTATTAACTCCTGCAGTGGGGCTACCCCTGAACAGTAAGGGTTAACTTCTCATTTGGTCTATGGAGGAAAATAAAGTTATAAACATCTAAGATAGGCAGAGCCAGCTGTCACTCACGCAGCTGGGCAGATCCAGACATAATTGCCGGTATCCTCTTCAGCTGCGGCGTCTCAGTATACCGCGAGCTACAGCTATACTGAGCTTAGGATGACGGGAGGACGCTAGTTTGTGTCCTCCCGTTACCCTAAGGAGAACTATGGGGAAAAGCCCTAACCCCATAGTTCTCCTTTATGATAAAAGCGGCAACAGTATCTTAAAATATGCACCCAGTAAAAAAATACACTCTACTATACACCTAATGGGGAAGTTTACTTTCAAACAAAGTATATTTACCCTTTTTATGCCCAGCCTCAGCTTCCCAACCTGAAGGTGCAAAGTCAATGCACACTAAAGTATTTCCGTATTCTGAACAAGCAGTAAAAGCAGTTTAAAGAATAGGTGCACTTCTAGACAAACTGCACTTATTCTTTTGGAGCTCCCCCCGACCTAAATAATCCCACGCTCCACGGTTCTATATTGCTTGAGAACTGAGGGCTGTTTGTTGACGTCTAGCACTGCATATCTCTTTCTCCTGTGTCTGTCTCCCTGTTGGTTATTGGGGCTGTAATGTGCAGATGCAGCCAGCAGAGGGAGCAGTGTAGCGCTGAATGTAAACAAAAAACTTGCCAGTTGGATCTTCATGAGTAGGAATCTGCAGAGGGAGCGGAGGGTGGGATCATTTAGGACAGGAGTGGGGGGCAAAAGGGATAAGTGTACTTAGCCTTTAAAACAATCCCTCATTCACCTCTGGTATCTATAAGCATTGAAATCGTATCTATTTTCTACGAGAGCAGAATCTTGGCTGACTGCCAGTCCTCTAATGCAGACATCCATGAGTTTCTAAGCATTAAAAGCAACTACAAAGTTCGGCTTGGCCCAGTGCGGCTCTGTGCAGGGAGATCTGAGGGAGATCAGTACGCAATCTCCCTCTGATCTTCTCCACGTTCTCTGATTGCAGGAGTGATGTATATTACATCACTTCCACATTCAGCTGTCCTCCTGCTACAAAAGCCGGAGAGAAGCTTGTAAAGCAGATCTTTGCTTCATAAGCTTCTTTGGGGGTCTTAAAAACCCCTCTAGAGAGGCAGAGCCAACTGTCACATCAGGCAGCGGGGTGGATCCCAACAATATTGTCGGGACCTTTCACGGCTGCAGTGCGGCTCTTGCCAGCTATAGCCAGAGTTTTGGGTCACAGGAGGACATTAGTAAATGTCCTCCTGTGACCCTAAAGAGAACTATAACCAAAAAAGGTTTTGGCCATAGTTCTCATATAAAATTTGCCACAATGCAAAGCAGCGTGGTCATGGCATGTTTACATGGCTTAGCCGCCTTTGTGGCTTTTAGGTGGGCGGCCATGGGGCTGTGAAAACACAGGTCAACTGCCTGTTTTTGCTGCCCGTCTGAATGAGATCTTACACATGTAAACCTAAAATATAATTGACTGTACTCTCCCTTTTGTAGAGAAAAGGTATGACCCTTTTCCAAGAAAAATGTTTTTTTTCCTATTTCCTGTAGTGATGACTTGAGGTCACAAATTGATTTATTTTTACAACCACAAAATTGTGTACGGGTCCCTTATCAGAACTTCTAGGGAATGAGGGGATTTTAGGTGTTTTGTTGAGTTGGGATTTATTTCAGGGAGAATCAGTCCATAAAGTGGATCTGCCCTGTTTCATCCCATTTGGTTCTGGTTAGAAGCATTCTTATGGATCTTCTGACTTGAACAGAACACGCGTTCCTTCAGTCTTCTAGTGACCATAGCTCAGGAGGAAGACAAATGAGTCTTAATAGAGAACCTAAGTGAAATCCTGAACCTTAACTTTTCAAAATTTCCAATCTCTCCCTGCAGGTCCTACCTCGGCAGACCTGTGGTCTCTTCACACACACCATATTTTATAATGAATATCCCGGAGGACCTGTGGAACTGGACAAGATTATTAATGGTGGAGAACTTTTCCTTACAGTATTGCTAAATCCTGTAAGTACAAAAAAAGTGTCTGGATGGACAATGAATCCAGTTTGTGTATAATCACTTCATTTACTGTAAGCCTTGAACAGCTATTGGTATCCAAAGTGTAATCAAGCACTGCTGAGCCACTGCTTTACCTGATCCTTTAAAGCCAACATGTCAGCATTTATTATATTTGTATACTAAGTGCTGGCAAGAAAAGTTCCAAATCATCTTCTGTGCACCTGGGCTGATCTCCGGTCCTGGATATGCATTATTCATTATAATGGAGGACTCAACTTTTCCAACTTGGAGTTCCCCTCCTACCACTGGATGCAAGCCAATGAGAGCTCTGTTGTTGGCAGCTGAGGAGCTCTCAGTGGATAGTTGGATGGGATCATATCTCCCAACTAAGAGTGAGCTTAAAGTGTATCTAAACCTAAGAACAAAGATGTAATCTATTGCGGTTTAGCTGTCCTCAAGTGCAGTGGCTGCATTATCTTATTTTCTCTGGCTTTTTATTTCCTTGATTTTTACCCGGTGTTTCTGCCAGTAATACACTTCCTGCCCAAGGGTGACATTGCTCACTCACCATAATCTATAGAGGAGCAGCTTTGTCACCCTAGGACAGGACTGCAGAATACACCCCTCTCTTCTAGACAAGAGATATACCCACCTGATCCTAGGATCTGGCTGACTGCTAGACCAGTGCCTGCAGCCTCACTTCTCCTCTGCTCCGGTGGTCTAAGGTGCAGTGAGTCATCACATCCAATACAGTCTATTGGACGTGAGGATGGCAAGAAACATTCTATCGCTGGAGCCAAGAGGGAGCGAGGCTTCCTGGACTGGTCTAGCAGCCTGCCAGCTTTGAGGTTCAGGTGAGTATTTCTTTTTTATTTACTTCCCTAGACTAAAACGAGCATATAACCCTTGCGGTGCAGGGGTAGCTCTACTGCAAGGGTTAAGATTATTTCTGCCCGGAGTTCTTCTCTAAGACTCATTACAGTGAATGCTTGGGATCCGAGGGTACTTCAGATTTGGAGCTTCAGTAAGGTACTTGCACTTGCGGCAGTACATTTCTTTAATAAACCTCACAAATGATGACAGGTTTGCTTACACCTCTGATTTTACAGAGCTCCAGGCAAATGTAAAAACCAACATTTAGTCAATGTATTCTCTGAAAAGGAAACGTCTGCTTCAATTGTGCTATACAAAATTACCTATTATGTTTACATTCTCTTTTGTGCTATTTAAAGGACAATTAAACCCTAAATGAAAAAAAGGCACATTATGTGCAAGAGAGCTACTTATACCATTTACAAATGTGTGTGTTGGGGCTTGTGTAGACAAGCAAATGCAGCATGCGTTTAGGAATTTGAGATGCTTTCGAGTTCATTTTTAGCAGCCTTTTGTATTCCTATTGACTTGTACAGGGTACAAAGGTATACAGAAAACACCTATATGCGTTTGTTATGTGCTCCCAGTGACACAGCATAGCCAAAAATATTTTTTTGCAAATATTTCTTCCCTTTTAGCTGTTTGTTTGGAGGAGGCCTTTGTGCAAACTGCAAGCTTGTCTGAAAGGTAGACTGACCCCATAGAACAGGGGTAGCCAAACTCCGGCCCTCCAGCTGTGGTGGAACTACAAATCCCATGAGGCATTGCAAGATTCTCACTGCCACAGACATGACTCCCGGAGAGAGATGCATCATGAGATTTGTAGTTTCACCACAGCTGGAGGGCCGGAGTTTGGCTACCCATGCCATAGAAAGACTAGGGACAGACCGAGCTTCCTCTCATTCACATACAATATGTCAAGATCTTTAGGCCTTTGTTAGGCCAGGCAGTGTTCAAATACTAGTTTACAACTGATAACTAGATCTGCCAGCACAGTACAGACAGGGCTAATTATGGTAAACATTAACTTCACATCTCCCTCCTCAAAGGAGAACTATGGGATGAGTGAAATACACTTATCCCCATAGTTAGAGCTGACGTGTGACACTGAAGCTGTCACGTTTTGGGTCTATTGATCAAGACCTGATCGATCAAATACCTCTGATTGCTCCCTGCAGAGTGGTGACTGTCAGTCGCCAAACCAAAAAAGGTTTGGCCGTAGTTCTCTTAATATTACATAGTGGGGAAACTAGGTAGGATTTTTAAGCAAGTGGCACTTGCGATGGAAGCAGCATTTTTTAAGTTATGCAACTTAAGGTGCATAACAGGGTGTTAACAGCGATATTTCCGTGTTTGCGGATGACACCAAAATTGGGAGGGTAATAGACACGGACTTAGACACTATAACATTACAGGAGGACCTGGATAAAATAGGGGAGTGGGCATTAATGTGGCAGATGAGGTTTAATGTCGATAAATGCAAAGTAATGCACTTTGGAATTAAAAATAAACAAATGGGTTATACAATTATGGGTATGCCGCTGGGGAAGTCAGAAATGGAGAAGGATTTGGGGGTCATTGTAGACCACAAACTGAAAGGTAGTTTGCAGTGCCAGGCTGCTGTAAACAAAGCTAGCAGGGTCTTGTCCTGTATTAAAAAGGGGATGTATTGCAGGGACAAGTCTATAATTTTGCCACTTTATAGATCATTGGTTCGACCTCATCTGGAGTACGCGGTCCAGTTCTGGTCACCAGTACTAAGAAAAGATGTCCTTGAGTTGGAAAAAGTCCAGCGGAGGGCAACCAAACTAATTAGGGGTATGGAGGACCAGAGCTACGAGACGAGGCTACTAAATTTAAACATGTTCACATTAGAGGTGAGGAGATTAAGGGGGGATATGATTTCCATGTACAAGATGTTCAATGGTGGTAGCAACATTAGCGATAAACTGTTTAAAATTAACTCCGTTACAAAAACTAGAGGCCACCACCTAAAATTGGTGGAAAAAAAATTCCAGCACAAGGGGCGAAGGGGGTTCTTCACAGTAAGATCAGTTAGGGTCTGGAACTCACTGCCACAGGCGGCGATTTCAGCAAATAATGTGGAATTGTTCAAGAAACTTTTGGACGATTTCTTAAGGGACCGTAATATACAGGGGTACAGGTACTCCTAGAATGAGATCCTAATAGGTTGGACTTGATGGACTAATGTCTTTATTCAACCTCAAATACTATGTAACTATGAATGGGAACATACCAAATATAAAGTAGGTGTTATCCCAATTAGGCTGCAAAAGTGGAGATGCACTTTAATCCCATCTTCCTTATCATTAAAAGAGAACTATGTGGTAAGTGTTTTTCCCCATAGTTCTCTTAGGGGTAACGGGAGGAAAAATACTAACCTCCTTGCGTGACCCAAAACTCAGTATATCGCGAGCTACAGCTCGCGTTATACTGAGACCGCCGCAGCCGGGACGGATCCCCACATTACTGTCGAGATCCACCCAGCTGCGGGCTCTGCCTATCTAGAGGCAGAGACAGCTGTGCCCGCCCCCCCCCCCGTCCGTTCCTCAAGTCAGCACTGGAGGATCAGAGAGGGGAGGGAGGGAATCCCTGCGGGGAGCGGTGACTAACAGTCACCGCTCCCTGCAGGGAGACGATCGAAAAGTGAGCGAGCAACGGTATGTGTTCGCTCACTTCCCGATCTATTGAGCCGACGTCTGACCGTTTCATTGTCACACGTCGGCTCAAACTATGAGGCTGATGTGATTTTCACTCACCTCATAGTTCTCCTTTAAGCTCTGCCTTCTCTTTGTATGTGAGTGTGGAAGGGATTGGAGTCCATTACATTGATGTTCTAAGGTTTTGAATGACAGAGGTTATCATACCGTCTGCCTTCTGTCATTCTCATCTGCTAGCAATGCTATGGTAAAATTGCAAAATAATTAGTTCATAATCAAGATACTTCAAAAAATGTTAAAGCTTACAAAAAAAAAACAGTTACGGGGACATGTGACCCTCCAGCCTGCTTTCCACAGTGCAGCCCGGAGCACGTTTCAAATCTGTAACATAAAAAACTTGCACAATAACTTTTACGGCAAGGCAGTGGGGAAGCCAGGTCAAAGATACAGAGTAATAAAGTAACATTTTATTATCAAACATAATGTCATTGTAACACATTTACTGCTTTAGTTATTAGAATTTTCCCATCAGGTTCTGCTTTCTCTCTGCCGCTGAAAGCTCAAAGCTAGACAGGAGCAAGGGGGTGGGCTGAGACATCAGAGATGAAGGCATTAAGTTAAGGAGCGGATGAAGGGAAAGGTGACCCCCCCCCCTACATCACCATCGCAAGCTACCAGTCTCTCAGATCATAGAGGATGCTAAAGGGACAAGGTCACACATCCACAGGCAACTGGGATCCAAAGCAGTCCCACCGGTTGCATTATGAAGAGTTTGGCAATGGCACAATATAAACAGGTATGCTTAACAGAAGTGTTGGGCTCCTAAACCTGGATATGTGTCTTCAATATTCACTGTAACTTCGGTTCCACTTTAAGGCTGCCAGCTGTGAGTGTTGGTGCAGATTTTGAGACTGTTCAGTGGCTTAAATCAATAAACTGCAGGTTGTTGTAGTCTATAAAAGAGCCATTAAATACAGCATCAATATTTAATGAAGCAGCAATGGTACCTTAGGGTTCTTCCTGGGATAAATGTATCGTAGTACACACATAATGCTCAAGCTTCTTGAAAATTCTAAGATTTATTTCTCTTAGATAGCAGAGCACGAGTTTGATTTCCTGGAAGGTGTTTATCGGGCAATTGGGAGAAGGACTCCGGGAATCAGCCTGCGCTGTTCTATACTGGCCTTGACAAATCACTGATTTCATATTCCTATGTGTGCAGAAAATATTCCCATCAAGTTAAATGGACCAATCGCGCAACAGTGAAAACTTACATTAAATAGCAACTCCAGACATAACACTAAAAATACATTTGAAATCTATAAATGTAAGCTGTATTACCCAGCTAAAGATTTGTCATTCTGTTTAGCCAGTCTAGTTTTCATGGTCTAAAACTCTACTACAGGAGCAGCATAGTTTAGTCCAGTATACTAACCCAGACTACACAATGGTGAGTCATGTTCTGGTCTTCAAGGCCTGCTTAAAGTGATCCATGTCATTACTATCCCATCTAACAGTAACTGTGAGGAGGTCAGTCAGTAGGAAAAACAATATTCCAGCTAATCGAGCAAGGATGGAAAATGTCATTGCAATCAGACAAACATACTGTGCATAGTCTTTGCAGATCTGACTTCTTAGGTCTCATTCACACAAGAAACGTCCGACACGTACAACTCCGTGCTGAGTGCACGGCTGTGTCGGGCCGCTCCCAGGAAGGACAGGTGCTGCATGTGATTAGTATGCAGCCCCTGTCCTTCTCTATGGGACTACGCGGCCGTTCCCTGCCCTACGCTCATCCCAAGTGCACGTCGGTGCGGTAGTCCGTACTCGTACGCTGACAGGATGGATCCTGTCTGCGTTGGAGCCGGGACACCCGCACCCGTACGGACCTGCACTTCGGATGAGCGTACGGCCGCGTAGTCCCATAGGAAAGGACAGGGGCTGCGTGCTAATCACACGCAGCTCCTGTCCTTCCCGGGAGCTGCCTGATACGGCTGTGCACGCAGCACGGAGCTGTATGTGCCGGCCATTCCTCGTGTGAATAAGGCCTATGAAGTCAGATCTGCAATTTGAGAGCTGTGACCTGAAAGTGAGCGCAGTAAAGCATTTACAACAGCCTCTATGCACAGATACTGTTAGATGGGATAGCACGGATCACTTTTAACAGTTCATGCTTCTCCTTATTAACAGATATGGGCACAACTTCAGTATTTAGTAACCTGTATGAACACGAAAATTAAAGGAGAACTATGAGGTGAGTGCTTTTCCTTCACCTCATAGTTCTAGATGACCTGTGACAATGAGACTGTCACAGGTCGGCTCAGTAGATCGGGTGGTGAGCGAACACATACCATCGTTCGCTCACTTCTCGATCCTGTCACGGCTCTCTGCCGTGACAGGGGAGGGGCTGTATTCCCCCCTCCCCGCTTCGATCCTCCAGCGCTGACTAGCGGAACGGACGGGGGAGGGGGCAGGTACAGCTGGCTCTGCCTCTTGAAAGGCAGAGCCAGCTGTCACGCAGCTGGGTGGATCCAGACATAATTGTCGGGATCTGTTTCAGCTGCGGCGTTGGAGGGAGGGAGGATGCTAGTTTGTGTCCTCCCGTTATCCCAAGGAGAACTATGAGGAAAAGTCTTAACCCCATAGTTCTCCTTTTACTCTCCTGTGGGTAGAGGAATGCAATTCAACAATATGCAGTCTTATGCTGCCCATACACTTTGTAATTCTGTTTGTAATTTGGGATTTTTGTCTGCTTTCAACCATATAAATCTGCCTCCCAAGATGTCGGCTTTTGAGTAACCAGACATTCACAATTGCATTGGAAATCAATCATAATCACTGTGTTGAAAAGCTGTGCCTTAGGAAATGGAAAGAATTGAGATTTGATGGCAGATTGTTGTATTTGAAAGCTCCAAACTGCCAACAAAATGTGTAAGTGTGTGGACATTGTCTAGGGCGTTTGAGGAGCGCCAATGAGCACCACTGCTGTAGTAAGCAATGACTAAGGGGGGGTTATGCTGCAGTCAAAATTTACATTTAAACCTTGATAATCATATGGGAGCGCAGTTTGTCTGTCTATCCAGACAGCACCAGTACACCAGAACCAGTTCACAGCATTCTTTTTCATGTGTAATCTGGTGATCCTGAAACACACCTGTTGATAATGCTGGAACACCCTTTATGCTGCCTCTCACAAACAGCCTGACAGGTTCACTCTAGCTACCTGTCACTGTGACTGAAAGTAAAGGGGATTCCAAAATGCTTCAAATGTCACAGAAACAGGAGATGATGCTAAATCTACCAATGGGGACACATGCTTTGGTGACATCTGTGAAAGGTAAGCATTACCTAGTTTTAGAGAGAGCTACCTCTATTTCTTGTTGTGTCTTCAGGGACAGGAATTAAGAGGAAATCTCTCTAATGAGGACACAGGCAGTACTGAAAACCTAATTGAGGTTCATACCCTTCAATGCAATATTCATTTATTTTTTTATGATTCACCAGTCAGGCTGCAGCACCAACATTCGCCTGCAGGTGGTACCACTGTTAAATTGTGACACTGCAATCTTGACAAAGTAGGATTGTTACAGGAAGGGAAATTCCTCATTTTTTTTACACAATGGGCCTCTAACAAGAGTCTGCTATGTACTGGAATCCCCTTATTAAAGAACCCTGTATAGAGAGAAATATGTAGGCCACCACTGCTGACCTCCTTCGGTAAATACTAGTTGCCTTGGCTGTCTTTGGTTTCAATAGTTTGAGCCACAGATCTGAAAATCAGAGCAAAGTCAAACTCCAGACCTGCACACTTGCTCTGGGCCAGTGACCCAAAAAGTAAATGCCGTTGGATCAGTGTGACAGCCAAGCAATTTCATTAGAGGACAGCAAAGGCAGCTTACATATTTTTTTCAGTACTGGCTTCCTCTAAATAGGGAGAAAGGATGATATATTCTTTTGGTGCTCAAAATTACTCTAGATTTTCATTTATTATTTTGTCTGCTTTCTTTTTATCCCTTTTATTTATGAACTTTGTCGTTGGTTATGCATAGTTTGCATTTTTCTTTATGTCTTCTGACTTTGTGTGACGCAATGTTGTTTCAGATCAGCATTTTTATGACCCACTTGTCTAACTACGGCAACGACCGCCTAGGTCTGTACACTTTCAAGCACTTAGTGCAGTTCCTGAACACCTGGACAAACCTCAAGCTGCAGACTCTGCCTCCCGTAGACCTCGCTCACAAGTATTTCCAGATATTCCCAGAGGAGAAGGATCCCTTGTGGCAGGTACAACGCAGCTGCAGAGATGTCTCCGCGCCTGTGTTTGGCGCTGCACGCTGTCAGCTTCCTGGCGGGCTTGGCACGTGGAGCTGCGAACACGCCCGAGCCCATCACTACTCCAGATGGATACTTACTGGAATTGGACTACCACGACTGTCTATTGTTTATATCCTTGCTACTGGATTGCTATGATGCATGTGCAATGGGTCCTTGTAGATTTTTAGACCACCTTTAACCAAGTGCCTCTAGTCAGTCTACGGGGGTGCACTGCACAGGTATTGCTACTGGCAAGGACGTTTTCCAGAGACATTGCGGATTACTTTAGATCTGGCGTGGGATGAATTTGGCAAAGGATATAGGGGAAAACATGTAAAAAGATACCTGAAGCACCACCACTGGGAATTATGAATACTTAAAGTGATATTAAAGCCAACAAAAAAAATGTATTTCTCCTTTAAGGAGACCCTCCTTTGCTGGAGGATGTTGCATTTTTTCTTTAAAAGTACTTCTTTCCTCGTTTTCTAGTGTCTCCCCGCCATGCTCTTCCCCCCGCCCCCTGCACGGGTGCCACCATCGTTCTAATGGAGGCACCCGTGCGCGCTTGTGCCCGCAGCAGCTGTGTGCGTCCATAGACACACACAGCCCTGTGGCAGGCCACGCCCCTTCCCTCTTTGATTGATGGCAGAAGGAGCCTATGGCTCCTTTGCCATCAGTATCCTCCCCCCGCAACCCGGAAGTTCGGGGTACGGTGGATCACTTCGGGACCAGCGGCGGGGACGAGTGCAGCTGATAGGTAAGTCTGGGGGGGACTGGGGTAGAAAAAGGTGCTGGGCTGTTTTGACCCTAATGCAGAGAATGCATTAAGGTAAAAAACGCCCAGACCTTAATGCTACTTTAAAAAGACACTAAACTCAGGAGTTAAATCTTAAAAATGCATTCAAGTACCTTAATTATTAACAAAAATGTATCTTATTTGTGTATCACTCAGTTGTAAATCCTCCAATCATCGCTGAATTGGTGCTGACACTGTCCTTCCTTCTGGAGGGTGGCTACTTTTGTTCCCCATGGTCCCTGTGTGTGTTGTAAAGTAGCCACCGCTTCAAGCTCCTTCCCGTGATGGACTACAATCTCAGGTTTAGTTTACTAATTTGTATTGAAATTATAGTCATTCCCGGGAGCGAGTTTGAACCGTGAATGACTATAATTTACAACACACACACGGACCATGTGTAACAAAAGTATCCACCCTCCAGGAGAAAGGACAGTGTCAGCACCAATTCAGAGATGATTTGGGGATCTACAGCCGAGTGATACACAAATAAGATACATTTTTATCAATAGTTAAGGTACTTGAAAGCTTCCGATTTAACTCCTGAAATTAGTGTCACTTTAATATTAAGAAACAATATTAGTGCTGCAGCTCTCTCTCTCTCTCTCCACCCCCACCAACTAATCGATTAGTTGGTTGCAGCCCTAAACAATATTTCATATTTACCACAATTAAATAAAAATTATTTTTCAATCATTATTTTTAGAGTGGAGCCTAAGGCCTCATTCACACAGGGTAGAGTGGGGCCGTACAGATCCGTGCGGCGTGCATGGCCGTATCGGGCCGTTCCTGGGAAGGACAGGTGCTGCGTGTGATTGCACGCAGCAACCTGTTCATCTCTATTGGAGGACACTGCCGTACGCTTATCCGCACACGGACACCAGCACCCGCACGGGTGTGCAGCTCCGTTGAGTGTACGACAGCGTACAGCCGCGTCCCCCATTAGGGTAGAACAGGCTGCGGCATACAATCACACCCAGCACCTGTCCTTCCCTGAACCACCCGATACGCCCATGCACGCCGCACGGATCTGTATTGCCCCGACCGTACGCTGTGCGAATGAGGCCTAATACAGAAAGAAAAATGTTTTTGTTTTTTAAATATATACATTCCATTTAGTATGGTTCTTCCAGTGATGGACATCGTAATGCATGTCAGTACTGTCAGATCTAAATTAGATGTAAACCCTGTAAAGTTGTCGTAAAAAGAAAAATACTTGTATTCACTTATTTTGATCTGCAGCCTCTTCGTAGACACTTCCTGTCTATATGCTCTCTGGAGATGGTTGAATGGCATTTCTCTGGGTGGGTTTTTGGATAGTGACAACATTGGGCAATGCCTTTTTAGTCTTACATTGTATTATTTGTGGGTGTGAGGCATGCCTGGCCACAGTGGGGCTTTATTATTGCCCTCACACTTTTGTAATATATTATTTTTATCAAAACTACAGTTGTACTTTAAACATGAGTTATATACTGTATTGTCTGCCTTGCAAATTCAGAAGAAAAGACCTTTATTGGTCACTTGGGAAATTGTGGATTGTTTAGTGTGGGTACAAGACTCGGCCATAAAAAGTGTCTTGCACTGATGAAATCGAGATATATGTCTTTGCTGTAAAGCAAAGGTTCACATTATCTTCTAATCACGGAGATCAGATGATTTATCCATCTCCATGGACAAATTCTGCAGAGCAAATGTCTCATTTGTAAGACTATCGCAGAATTTGAACATTGGTCCATTATAGGAAAATAGTTGCTGCATTGTGACATTGAATGGTCTATAGGCACCTTTCTGTACATCGTTGCTATGACCTGGAAGAAAAGTGTACAGGATAGCATCACTGAATGCGTTGGTGTGGAACCTTTTATCACACTTCAAGAATAATAGCTACAATTGACCAGCTGTATAGTTGCATCCTTTGCCAGTCATGCGGGTTAAGCTGTATCAATAAAATGCATCCTTTAATGGACAGGATATGTTCTCATAGATAATGATTCAGGCCTATAAGTGTACAGCAGGTGTACTGACACCGCCACCAGTACATGCACTTAGAAATATCGATTGCTTAAAACTGCTGCATCTAAGTAATGTGCGTTTAAAGTAAAATGCCACCCAAGAGTTAACGATTAGCAGGATTAGGTGAACTCTGTTTTAATATATTACTTACGGCCTTTGCCACGATCTGCTAATTGCAAAATCTCATGCCAAGAAAATCTGACTGCTCTTTTAAGGCTTGAATGGAAATACAGGGTCTGCTTATACTACAGCCCCCTCCCTGAATAAAAAATGCTAATTGAAAGTAATATAAAAAATTAGGAAAAAATTGTAAAAAAAAAATACTCGCCTTACATCCCAGCTTGTCAAGGCAAGTGTGACATCACTGGAATTTCTTGCAAGGTCCTGGGAAAAATAAGGATCCCAAATCCCACAAGAATGCATTCCTGCACAGTGCTGGACCGTGTTCTGTTGCAATTTGGTATCCTAATTTTTTCTCAATCCTACAGTGAGGCCTAGTGACATCACCGGTGCCTACCTGAAACGGTGGAAAGCTGGGATGTAAGGTAAGTTTTTTTTTTTGTTTTTTTTACATCCTACAGTTTATTCATTATTGCTTATTCATTAAAATGCAAAGTCCACTTTAAGCTGAGAATGTTAGAAAATGTCCTGATTCAGGTTATTGGGAGCTAAGGAATTTACCATGTTTTCTGTTTCCCTAACTAAGGCTTTTTTGGTGGAATTACTTGCCAATATTCTGTATATTTAATGTTCTGTATTCAGTATAATGTCAAGGTTTGTTTTTACCAGAACATAACTGGACTCCACGTAGGCAGAAAAAAATACATCAATTAATTTATTTAAGTATTCAATACATTGTAAAGTGTGTCATTCAAAACAACTAGTGTAAATATCTGAATTTGATTTGTTATTGGCCTTTTGCAATCCTATGTGCAGCAAGGCCAGCACTTGGAACCTGTCAGACTCTGATGTATACACATGTGCTGTTAAGGAACATACTGACAGAGGGAAAGAGAGAGACAACCTCATCAGTTTGTTCATTCACTGCCCAGTCACAGACTGACTAATGGTGAGATGACCTAAGTGTATTGCCTAACTGCAGTGGAATAAAGTCAGCTCACCAATCTGGTTGTGTAAATCTACAGAATTACAAATCAAGTTAAACAGCCTCCAAACATCTGTTTAATTGTGTATTGATCTGTTTCCTGCAGTTTAGCTTTAAACTCCACTAAACCTAAATTTTAGTTTTGGCCTAACGTAAAGGGATAAAATTCCTGTATAAATTATACGTCTCTATCTCCCAGTGATTTGATGAAATGCTACCTCAAATGTCTTGCTGCTCTTTTTAGCATTAGCCATTCACTTGCAGACTTCACCTAATGTTACCTGCTGTTTTATATATTGAATGTGACTTGGCAGTAATAGCCTCCTATACATCCCAGTGTGCTCTGTGCATACATTTTATTCTCTGTGACCACTTGGCTTTCTTACAATGATTGGGACTTGAAGAGCAGCCAAGCCTGCTGCAATCCAAGTCCTAAGGGAAGGTGAGGGGTTACTCTCTCTGCAGACCTCAATCATCTCTTCCCATAGTAAACTAGATTAGAACACAGAATGAGGTAAGGAAATGACTTGCTGGCCAGTGACTCCATTAATCAGTGTGGTCAACTTTTCTTCTTCCCCAAGTGAAATACGTTTCTGTGATTTATACTACAGTAACCAAATTATTACGTTCCTACAGGATCCTTGTGAGGATAAACGGCATAAAGACATTTGGTCTAAGGAGAAGACATGTGATCGTTTTCCCAAATTGCTTATAATCGGACCTCAGAAAACAGGTATTCTGATGTTGTATGTACAAGCCTGTAACACCTTGTAGTGTGCTGTGTTATATTTGTCCCTTGAGAAGGGGGATCATTAGTCAGGGCTTTCCAGAGGAGGCAGAGAGGAAGGATTACTACTTGATACAGAGTATGAAAAGAGAGGAAACTGAGAATAATACAGGATGTGGTGTGTGCACAGCAGGAGCCAGGATTAGTTTAGGATGTAAGGAGGTGGGTGAAAATAATGTGGGAAAAGAAGAGACTTCTAGACTGACCATGAACCAAAATGAATGCGAGGCCCTTGATTGGTTGGCACAGCTGCTGCGAAGTGTGGCAGCTGCAATGAATGCTTGTTATGTGTAAGACTGTTTGACATCATCAAAGGGCCACACATAATATTTAGTGTATATCATGCTACAGAAAACTGTCAGAGATGCAGATATACTACAGTAGATGGTCAAAGACTGCAGGCATGCCACTGGAGTGATTGGAGACTAAGAACATGTTCCAGGAGACCATCAGAGACTGGGAAATTGTTACATGAGACACCTTAGCAAATCAATACATCCACAATTGGGCTTTCCACAGCTCGCTTAAAAATTACAGACACCACATTTGATATTCCGCTAAGCATTATAAAGGATGCAGAAATAAAATACTTAAAAAAAAAATAAAAGTGTATTAACAGCGCAGAAAGAACTAATGTGCTAGAAATAAACAATTAAACTAGCAGAAACCAAAATAATGAATATTTCTTTTTTGTCCATTGAGTCTTTCATCTTCAGGTTATACTGCTGCCTTCTGGAGAATTGGACACTGGCAAACAAGAAACTGTATGCCAGACCAGGGTAACCCCTCCTACCACCAGCATGCCTCAGTTTTTGCTGTGTCCCAGGAGCATGGACACCCTTTCTCATCTTCCAATCAATATCCTGGAACTTTGTCTCATTTAACCATCCTGCTGCAGGGTCATCCGGTCTAGATTCAAATGGACAAATCCACAGCAGTGGTACACATTAACCATCAGGGAAGAACCAGAAGTCTTGTCACAGCAAGAGAGGAATATAAAATCCTGTGCTAGTTAGAACTCAACTTTTTAGCTTTGTCGGCCATGTACATCCCAGGCTTGGGCAATTGGCAGACGGGCTTACTCAGTCAGCAACCTCGGGGCCCAGGAAAGTAGTCTCTAATAGGCCTGTGTCACAGCAGGTAGATGCTAGATGTGAACCTTCTGGCCTCTATATTCCACAACAAACTGGACAGGTTTGTCTCCAGGTAGAGGGATTCTCTAGCAGTGGATACTCTGGTGGCTCTGTGGGATTAGTACACTTTGATCTATGCCTCCCCTGAAATTTCTTCCTCATCTTCTTCGAGCCAGAGGGAATTTCAGTGATTCTTATTGTCCCAGATGGGTCCAGGCAGATGTGGACCTGGGAAGGCTCCTAGCAGATGCTTCATGGGCTCTTCATGGCCACTGGTTTTAACAGGTTGGCTGTTGAAGCCCAGGCTCTGAGGGACAGAAGTTCCTCTGAATTGGTGATCCTTACAATGTTAAAAACTAGAAAGTCTACTTCTCTCAAGGTTTATCTTCATATATCTTGGGGTTTCCACCCTAGGAGACAACAAGGGTCCGGTTTCTGCTCTTTCTGTCTTGTTTCAGAGACTGTTGGCCTCTCATTCCTTGATTTAAGACCATTGGACAGGGAGTCTCCCATTTGGCTCCCCCTGTTCCTTCTCCCGTTACTCAGTAGGCTCTAAATCTGGTTCTGTGCTTTAGAAATTGCGATTTAAACCCATTAAACACATTCCTCTCTCCATGCTTGCCTATAAGGTGATGCTCCTTGTAGTCATAACCTCTACAAGTGGCGAGTCTCTGAATTGACGGCCTTATCTTGGGGAACTTTTTGTAGTCCTACATAGGCATCTTTCTTCCTTTCCTCTGTGCGATTCCTTGTTCACCCCAATATAAATTTCTCTTCATTGTCTGGATGTAGTTTGGGCTGGGAGAGTTTATCTGTCAGCCACTGCTTCTTTCAGGAAGACTGGATGGCCCTCATAAGGGTTTACAGACTTCTCTTTCCACCATTTCTCAGTGGCTCAGACAGACCATGATCCAAGCTTCTGAGTCTCAAGGGTCGAGTTCCACCCTTTCCTGTCAAGGTACACACTACTAGATTGTGTGTTTCTTGGGTTTTGGCACCAGGCCACTGTTTCTCAGATTTGCTAGGCTGCTCTTCTGGTTTTCTGTTCTTGGTTCTACCAGAAGGACCATGAGGCCTCATCTCATGCAAACTTTGGGCGTAAGGACATTCTTTTTAAGCTGCAGGCTTCCCTGGTTTTCTGTTGTTTTCATGGGTCTGTTAGCATATGTTTGCTGTGCTGCCCAACCTTCAGTTGGACTGCTTTTTGGACATCCCAAAGGTGAAAGACTTCCTGTGTCTCTCAATTGACATGAAAGAAAATAGAATTTTTGTACTTGTGACACAGACAGTTTCCAGTTCTTTTAAACCATCCCTATTGTTAAATTTTGATGTGCTTTAAAGGAGAACTATGGGGTCAGTGTTTTTCCCCATAGTTCTCCAAAGGGTAACAGGAGGACACAAACTAGCGTCCTCCCGTTACCCTAAGCTCAGTATACCGCAAGCTACAGCTCGCGGTATACTGAGACGCCGCAGCCGGGACGGATCACGACTCTTTTGACGGGATCCGCCCAGCTGCGTGAGTGACAGCTGGCTCTGCCTATCTAGAGGCAGAGCCAGCTGTACCCGCCCCCTCCCCCGTCCGTTCCGCCAGTCAGCGCTGGCAGATCGGATCGGTAAGAGGGGAATGCAGCCCCTCCCCCTGTCACGGCAGAGAGCCGTGACAGGATCGAGAGGTGAGGGAACCCGGTATGTGTTCCCTCACCTCCCGTTCTACTGAGCCGACCTGTGACAGTCTCATTGTCACAGGTCGGCTTAGAACTATGAGATGAGTGGAAATCACTCATGTCATAGTTCTCCTTTAAGCAGGGGATGTTCCTTTTTGTTAAATCCAAGGCAGCTTCTTTGTATTATTTGTTTAATGCCGGCATCCTACATTCTTTTATGCTTTAAAGAAGGATGTTCTCTAGGTCATACATTTGTAGACCGGTTGATTGATCTGTATGTGTAAGAGAGCAAGTTTTTAGGTCGATTTCTTAAATCCCTAATATGCCATTTCCAAACCAAGGGCATTAATATGGAGTTGCCTCTTCCTTTGTGGTTACAACTGCCTTCACTCCTCCGGAAAGGCTTTCCACAAGATTGTGGAGTGTGCCTGTGGGAATTTGTGCCCATTCAGCCGAAAGAGCATTTGTAAGATCAGGTACTGATGTTTAACCGGAAGACCTGGCTCGCAATCAGATTTCAAGTTCATCTAAAAGATTTTCATTAGAGGTAAAGTCGGGGCTCTATGCAGACCACTTGAGGTACTCCACACCAAAGTCATTAATCTGTGTCTTTATAGAGGTAGCTTGGTACACTGAGGCACAGTTATGAAAAAGGCCTTTCCTAAAGTGCTGTTAAAATGTTGGAAGCGCACAGTTGTCTAAAATGTCTTTGTATGTTACAGAATTAACAGTAACAGTCACTGGAAGCCTTTGAACTCTGTAACTTGGAGTTGTCCACATACTTTTGATCATATAGGTAGGTTTGATGGTCAGGTGTCAGCAAACTTTTGGCCATACCATGTATGTCTCTGTTCGGTTGCCTGAAGACATAGCTGAACAAGAATTCTCTGGAAAAAATAACAATCAAACAAGTTAGAAAGCCATGCACCTTTAGATTTCAGCACCACAGGATGGTATTCATCAGCCGACGGGACACGCAGCTGCTGAATACTTGAACAGTGACTGCATCTGATTGAATGCAGTCCCTGCACAGCCAACAATTTTCCACCTAGCTACTTAAAAAAGTTGGTTGAAAAATCAACTTTTGTCAAGCCAGGTGGTGCTGACAGGGCCACCCACAGCTCAAATTTCAGCCAATACAGCAGGATTCAGAAGAAATTCGAGCAGTGTATGGCCAGCTGTACCCAGGTCACTGTTGTATCCCAAGATAAGACTGCACCAGAATATGCATGCCACTCTTTATTACATGGGAATGTTCAATATTGTTTATGTGACCACCAGCAGACACGAGTGCCTGATGGTAATCAAATCAAGCCTCTTTATCTGACTTCCGTGTAAAGTCAGTAGACCCTTCTTCAGAATTCTTCTTATCAGCAATTTATTTAACCATAATCATATTTGTGTTTGTCATTCTGGTGATGTTCACATTATGGGGATTACAGTATTAAGTCATATTGTGACCATCTGCATTTCCAGGAACCACTGCATTATACCTCTTCCTAGGAATGCACCCAGACCTGAGCAGTAACTACCCTAGTTCTGAGACCTTTGAGGAGATCCAGTTCTTCAATGGACAGAATTACCACAAGGGGATTGACTGGTATGTTGCCTCTTTTTTGCTGTTGTCAGGAGCTGTTAATAAAACAGTGTAGTTGAGGCTCCATTAGCATTGAAACATTATAAAAACACATATGTGCCTGTAACCTTTTGCTGGATTCTCGAGTGTATTAAAATGCAGAAAAACACAGACCAAAGCATGCCAAAATTCACATTGAATCACATGAAAACACTTGTGCCTTTTGAGGGGTAAGTGGCTTTGAGGTGAATGGGGCCTAGATTGATTGCTATAAGATCTTGCCTAGGATTGTCTTGGATTGGGGTGGCACATAGTTATTACCCCCACTTGGCACATAGTTATTACCCCCACTTGGCACATAGTTATTACCCCCACCAAGCAAACACTAGGTCTGAGGGAGTATATGTGAATAGGTAAAGCGATTTTACATTACATCTAAAACTGCATGCAACCTTAAAGCGTATGTCAAGACAAAATACAAAAAAACAGAAACATGCTGTCTCTGCAATACATACACATTTTCCTGTGTTTTATCCCTTTAAAGACTCTGCAATATGTGTGGCAAAAGTTAAAAAAGATTCTCTATCTGTCAGTATTACTAGCTCAAAGTGTGAGATAATGGACTGTCATGCTAAATCAAACAGCACGTATTATGTGTATTTGTTTTTCCAGGTATATGGAGTTTTTCCCCATTCCATCCAACACCACTTCAGACTTGTACTTTGAGAAGAGTGCCAACTACTTTGATTCAGAAGTAGTTCCCAGGCGCGTGGCTGCATTGCTTCCTAAAGCCAAACTCCTCACCATACTTATTAATCCTGCAGACCGCGCTTATTCATGGTATCAGGTAATCTATATGTCTGTTTGTTCGATGGCTATTGCAAGTTTCTTTTTTAATTTCCTGATTACAAAAGTGTAGACCCACAATGTTATTTCTCCTTTTTTCAATATTATTTATATATCTGCTTGACACTCTGTTCACACCTCTGCGTTAGCTTGTTTGCGCATATTAGCAAGTGTTTTGTTTAGTGTGTCGCCTGGCGTGTTTAGTGCATTTTGTACATTTTAGCGAGCAGATTTAAATACATTGCTTTGAATGGACATACGCTCGCAAAAACATGCACAGAAATGTGCAAAATGCTTGTGTTGCGTCTTTCCGTTAAAGGCTATAGGGCCAAACGTGCTGTAATCTGGCAAAAGATTTTCTTACATTTTTTTTTCTTCAATCAAGAATCTTTTCTACATTGCTGCTAGAGGCACTGGGTTCCTCATGGGGCAGTTTCCAGGTCTGGAGCTGTTGATATTGCTTTAGCATTTGACCTGTCTCTGAAGACTTACATAGTTATTGGGCCCATCAGGTCTCATTTACTTTCCTAGTTGTTTACATTTATTCCCTGTCCTGCTAGTTTTGCTGCAGAAGGGGTTAATGCAATGGGACTGAACACTGATGTAATCTGCTGGGGGGAGTGTTGCTTGCGTGCTCCATGCTTTCTTTCTTGCCATGCGGCATTGAGGAAGCATCTTCCCCGTTGCTGCTCATGCCACATGGAAGGGCCCACGTAGAGTGTCTAGTCACTGCCAGCCATCTGACCCTCACTACCTGCTGTCAGGTTTCATGAGTACCTGAAGACTTTTACCTTAAACCTATATGTTGCCTGACTGCTGCGCAGTTGCAACATGTGTGATTCTAGGCACAGGCCAGAGTGTTCCTTCTGCAAGAGAAAGTTTACAGCCTCCAATCTCAGATTTAAACTCCCTAGTCCAGGAGTCGTTTGACTTTCTGCTTCCGTGGAAATCTTAGGTCTGATGGTAGCCTCCTTTTGAGGCAGTTCCATTTGTCCAATTTCACTCTATTCAGGGGTTCAGGGGAATGGTGGCAAAAGACAGGGTGACTGGGTGCAATGATCTTTTGTTTAGTTTTTTTGTGGTAGGTGATGGGGTTCAGTGGTCATTCCTTTGTGATATGTGTAGTGGGCATTTTTTTCTATGTGACAGGGTGATGGGGTGCAGTGGTCATTTTTTTGTGACAGGACGCCAGATTGTAGTGGTAATTTTTTGCTTTAGGACTACATACTGGTATCATTTCCCTGCATTTTTTTATCTTTAGCAAATTCAGGAAAAAACGATTACACACAACTGTTCCACCTGTGATATTTCCAGCCTTTTTGCATTGGCAGGCCCAGACTTTATTAGGGCCGATCCACACTAGCAGTTGCACTACAACACACAGCTACCAGTGTGCATTGGCAGGCACAGTGCTAGTGCGCCAACCCTGATGCACATTTTTTTGTTTTGGGGTTTTTAAAGCTTTATTGTAAAGTCACAAGTGGCATTTCATTAAGTTCTTTGGGCACAGAGGGGTGGATGCATGCAGTACTTTTTTCAGCGCACACCACCATAAGATAGTGGTGTGAACTGAGCCCATTAGAAACAAGGCAAATTGCCTTGTCTAGTGTTAGGGCTGCACTGGACAAAGCGGGCAGTGCAGCCCCAACACATCTGGTGTGACTCCATCCTACTGTAAAAAGGCATTGACAAGCTTTAACAAGTTTTTTTTGTTTTTCCACAACGCCTATTTAGTATGAGCCCCTAAACAAAGAAAACGTAACCCACAAAAACATTGTGTGTTTTATTTTAAGATCAGCCCATTAACATTATTTTTTCTTTTTAGCACCAGAGAGCCCATGATGACCCCGTGGCCCTGAAATACACCTTCCAAGAAGTCATTACTGCTGGGCCTGATGCTCCTTCAAAGTTAAGAGCTCTACAGAACAGGTGCCTTGTCCCAGGATGGTACTCCACTCATATCGAACGCTGGCTAAACCACTTTCACGCTAACCAGGTGACTGATGCCATCATCCATTACATTTAATATGTACTTTTTCATGAGCAATTTATTTCACAAAAGAAATAATATTGTTCACTGTTTGGGAATTTGAAGATACGCCTCAGTCAAAAACAATCCTTTCAATATATGCAGGACAAAAAGCCTGCCGAGAATGGATTTTATCCAGCTGCTGTTGGTGATGCCTGCCAGTACAATGTATGTGCTTATCATATCTGTTTAGAGCCCCCCATGGTAGACTATCACTTTGACCTGGTGATGGACTAATACAGTAAATCTAAACACAATCACAAAAATCTCTAAGTTTAAAGACATAACTGTAATAAATAAAATTTTAAAAAATACAGCTTTAGTTAAAATTCTTCTGCAGGCACTACCTGTTATGGAGTGATAACTATCCCCCTTTTCTACTCCTGCATTGCTACCCTGTCGCATGCACTTCTGGTGGAGACTGCAAGCAGCCAGGCTAACACACATTGCCCTGGCACGGTCCACTTTTGTCTTTTGTCCTAAACCTGAATCCGGAGCAACATTGTGCAGCCAACACTAGAGCAAGTGCATGTAGACAGGAAGTGGCTGAAGGGGGTTGTAGAAGATCAGTAGCAATGAGTGAAAACAGTATTTCTTTCTTGTCCACTGAGGGACGCAGGAAGAAGTCCTTAACCTGTGGGTTATTCTGCTGTCCACCTTTTGTCCTCTTCATTTTCTTCTCTACATCACGGCTGCAGCTCTGTCTCCTCAATTCCAGCTCTCTGGCACAGTCAGCCTAGCTGTGGAATGCTTTCCAGTTCCAGAGCTGCTGGTATTCCCTCTGTGCTTTTCCTGACTCTAAAGACTCACTTATTGAATGGGAAGGTCAGGCTGAGCACCAGATGCTACCTCAGTTATTTAGGCTGTTGGGCAACTTTATTCCCCATTTCAGATGGTTTTTGCATGGAAGACTATAACACTGTGGGCCTCATGCTGACATTGTCCTCTGGGTGGAGTGTCATGCACTCACTCCCTGCTCTATTTTCTGTCATACCGCATTGAGGAAATATCTCCCCGCTGCTACTCCTGCTTTTGAAGAGCTATGTCGAACTTGGATCTGTTTCTGCCCACCAGTGACTTTAGTAAGCTCCAGCCTTCCGACACTCGCCTATCAGCAGCCTTTTACCCTTAGCGTATATGTTGCTTTATTGCCATGCGATCGCAACAGGTCTGATTCTAGACAGGGCTTTTATTAATGCAGTGCAGACCGCTCTGAAACCAGAGGACTAGCTTGTTGCATCAAACAGTGCTTGGGCTATTTAAAACTCTTAAGGGCACAAAGACTTTCCTGTTGCATCTGCTTTTCTAACTATTTCTCTATGGGTCCTAATATCCTAATATGTTATAAGAAGTGGTTTATTCCTATTGTGGAACCAGTAGTGTCCCGCCTAAACAAATCACCTACTATATGGTAGAGGGCATGCCTGTCTTTAGAGTAGTACTAAAGCCACAGCTTTTTTATTAGAAGTACATCCCTCTTGACATAATAATGACAATGCCACTCACATTTTACTGGTGCAGCATCGAGCTTACTCTGTGCAGCTTTACCAAATGTCTGGACAAAGAGTGAGCTCTTTGAATGTAAACAAAAGTCTCTTGATAAATCTCCTTGGAACGGCATGATCCATCATTCCTAGTGCAGTCATGCATGTACGCCCAACAGGAAGTCATAGTTTTTTTTCATCTGGACTTCCTCTGCATGTCCAGCACAGGCAATGGCTGCATGTATTCCAGAGCTCGCTCATAAGAGTGGCTCTATCAGGGCTCCATAGGGTCCTACAAGTTAAAGAAGAACTCTGGATAAATCAAAGTTTAACCCTTGCATTGGGGCTACTTCCGCACTGCAAGGGTTAAGTGCTAGTTTTGTCTAGGGATCTAAAATAACAGAGTTATAGTCACAGGACCACAATCCTGGCTGGCTGTTAGACCAGTCCTTTCAGACTGCGTCCTTCCCTTCATCCGATTCTGGCTGTGACCTTACTTTGTCAAACCATGTCTGACTGGTCAAAATCTCTTAAATGAAATCAAACATCTCAGCTTGCATCTCACACATATTGTTGCAGAATGTGGTATAGCTACAGACTGGAGTTTCACTCCTTGTTCCCTCTTCAGTTTCTCACCTCCAACCTTCTTGTGTTACCGCACAGACTAGCAGATCTTCATTGAGCCCTTTCAGGTCTTCTGGATCCAGGTGTTGATGCCCCAGTTGCTGTGGCAAAACAGTTTCAGGGTCTTACTCCAACCTGTTAACTTTTCTGAAGCCCAGAGGGGGCATATGCCCCATTCTGAAACCTAAAGCTCTGACTGTTTTCATTTGAGTCTGCAATTTTGCATGGAATCTACCGAATTTGTCACCAACTCCCTTCACAATGGAGACTTTCGAGCTTTTGTGGACATTGAAGATGCTTACCTACATGTACCCATCTTTCCAGTGAATCAGCGATTCCGACACTGCTGTGGAGTCCCTGCACTACCAGGTCATGTCCCTGCCCTTTGGCCTCTTGTATGCATGTCAGGTAGTCACCAAGGTGCTGGCCCCAGTACTTTGCCCTGCTGCATTCCCATTGTGGGATACTTAGATGACCTCCTGAGGAAGCAGTCAGTGTGA
>NW_017306471.1:1746636-1802943 GCF_000935625.1 Nanorana parkeri
CAACATGTCGTTGACCATCCAAACTTTACAGCAATTCAGTTGGATCCTGTGTGAACCTTGTGAAATTATTGCTTGAAACGGCTCATCATTTGAAGTATCTCGGTCTAGTCATGGACACAGGTCAGGCCAGATTGCTCCTCATATTCAAATTCTCCAGTCCAGGAGCCGTCTCTTTTTCCCTTTGACTCCAGACCTCTACAACTAAACATTCTGTCATCGTGGGACAAGAAGATCTGGTCTTCTGGGCTGGCCTACAGTTTTTTTTTTTTGTTTGCCAATGCCCAATTCCTCCTGTAGGAGGTAGTATAACCTGAAGGCTAAAGACTTCCTGTGTCCCTGAATGGCCTCCAAGAAAAGGATTTTATGGCAAGTCCAAAAATCTTATTTTTATGGGGGGAAAAAATCATGGCATTTGCTTGATACACCGTGCTATAGTAAACTAAACATCCTCCTGTTAGAGTTTAGATGTACTTTAGGAATCCCAGACAATATTATTTTTATATGTGAATACTTTACAGTGCAACAAATAAAACCAATATGTCTAATGGCTGTTTGTAACGCTCAGTCTATATGCAACCACTTGCACTGCTCACAAGGTTACCCTGCTTACGTGAACACAGTTCTGTTCTGTGCAACCTCTGTAACTTGGACTACCATGTGTGGGGTTGAGAATCCCTGGCCAAGTATTGAAAAGACTCAGAAGAGGGTGTTCCCAAAATACCAAACTACCGGCAATCCGATTCAGTATGAGGGATTGCTTGGTGGGTTATAGCTATGTCTGTATAATAAATATAAAAAGTCCATGAAAGCATCCAGCCCTTGATCTCTAAAAATCAATAGCAGCTTCTCTGATCAGATTGGAACTAGTTAAAAGGGGGAACGGTGTACTTGGGCAGGGCAATATACAAATGTTTCTTAGTTTTGACTGAAGTGGAAGCAAAATTTTTCTGAATTGCATTTACACAGCCTTTCTAAAAGTGGATTGGAATCAGAAATCCTGAATGTATTTTCTCTTTCAGATACTGGTTTTAGATGGCAAGTTGTTGCGTACTGAGCCTGCTGGTGTAATTGAATCTGTGCAGAAATTCTTAGGAGTTGCGAATGTTGTGGACTATCACAAAACACTGGCGTGAGTATCCATGTTTTTCTGCCCGCTAGCTACTAGATCACAAGTCTTTCTGCTGCTCAACTACATAAAGTCATCTTTTTCTCTGCTGCCTCTTTACTGTGCAGTCCGGCGAAAGATCTGCTTATAAGCAGATATTCCTCTGCTACTAAAACACAAATAATTATTACATTCACATAACACATAAGTGGTGGAGAATACACAATTGTAGCTGTGAGTTCCCCTTGTAAAACAAATCCTGCGTTTTATTGCTCGTATAAAATCTAAAATTGATCTTGCATAGCAGCATACTTTTTTCCATGCTCCATGCTTTTCACTTGGCAGCACAAGTCTATCATTAAGACTATTATGTCAAATCCTTAATACAAGCATTGCTGTTTTTTTTCCAGGTTTGATTCCAAGAAAGGATTCTGGTGCCAACTTCAAGACGGTGGGAAAACCAAATGCCTGGGGAAGAGTAAAGGGAGGAAATACCCAGATATGAACTCAGATGTAAGTTTCCTATAAAAAAAACTGCACCGATCCTTCAGTTTTGCACACTTTTAGCAGTAGCAAAACCAATAGCAGGCCACAGTTCAAAGTAAGCAGGCCAGTTAGCAACCAGTGTGTGTGAAAGAATTCAGCACTTGATTGGCTGTTTAGTTTCTCCTCCAACTTTGCAAGCATTAATTTTTAGTTTGGACAGCAGATGCGCAAAATACTTGACGTCAGTTGGATAAAGTAACTTCCACAAGACTGCACATACATGCAGTAGATTTCAGTGACCCCAGAATACCAGAGTGGTTGAATTCAGGAAAATCTTTGCCACTATCTGGTAGTGCAGGAGAATACCCACTCCCCTTACATTCCTATTGGCCCATAATTGTGATGGGCCGCCTCACTGCCCATTAGGATGTGTATGGGGGGTAAGCTACATTACCAGGAAGTGCCTCCAAACTCCCCTTGATTAGAACAACCCCGCATTCATGCAGACACTGAAAGCTGCTGCTGGTATGCACAGGCACCTTTAAGTACCTGTGCTTTGTACCTGTTGGTAACATTTATGTTGTTTCTTTAGTGTTTTAATGTCAGGAATCTGATTGCTAGATACAACACACTTTTCTGACTATTAATCTCAAACTTCCAACCATGTAACAAGTCAGTCCGAGCTAATAATGAAATATTAAGTAAAAGCTGTTGTGTGTAAGCAAATTTATTATTATTAAGTATGCACCGATACCAGTTTTTCAGTTATGGGTACCGATACTTTGCTTTCGGTTCTCGTCGATACCGAGTACCGATAGCGGTGCTTCCCCTGGCCCTGAGCCAGCTTCCCGGGCAATCCGATTGCCTGAGAAGCTGGCTCCAAGTTGTCTGGCCGACTTGATAGTGTTTGGCCGGGAAACCGGCTTCCCAGCCAATCAGGAAACCGGGCCGCAAGTAATGACCCAGCTTCCTGATTGGCGAGGAAGCTGTCTCGATGCTGATTGGCCGGGAATCCACCTCACCAGCCAATCAGCAAGGAGCCGGCTGGCTCGATGTTGATTGGCCGGGAAGCCTGCTTCCAGGCTTCCCAGCCAATTAGCATGGAGCTGTTTTCCCAGGAAGCTGGGAGGCAGGTCATTATTTGCTGCCCAGCTTCCTGATCGCACGGGAAGCTGGCTCCATGTTCCCCTACGGCACTGCCGGCCAGAGGAAATTTTTGGGAATCTTACTCGCCCAAATAATCGGTATCGGTATCAGCGCATCCCTAATTATTGTTATTATTACTACTATACAGGATAGATTACATAGATTCCATTAGAGGAAAGATTACGTATAAGCTCTAATGGCCCCAAGAGATGGGAGGCAGGTTGAAGCTTGACCCAACAAAGCTTTGCCACTGCAAGCTCAGAATGGCTTAAGCAGGTGTCATTAGCTTCAACTGAACATCATCAAAATGAGTAATACCTGATCTAACCTTTTAAGGATATTGGTCAGCTTGAATTCTGAGTTTAAATAGAAGCTGTAACTGTTGGGTTAATTTTAATTCATTTATATAGAAAAAAAGTGCTCAAACTGATGGATTTGTTTTTTCACTATGTTCATAACATCATTGTTTTGCAAAGAAACATTTAATACAGGAGAACATAACACAAGATGTTGGCCCTCTGTGTCTGATTAAAACACAGTACAGAACTGCCCATACACAGTAGCATGGCAGGGGACTAAGGGGGTAGAGTCACTACACTAAATTATTTGTATGAACTTTCAGATTGAGCTACTGAGCTCTGTACACAGACTTTTTATGACAGATTTGCATAGCAGAGCCGGTAAACATGTGAAAAGGAGTTGTGAGCTTCACATGCTAACTGGATATAAGTGCAACACATGAATATGAAATATTTAATATTTTCCATAAATATAAATTTAGTTTTTTAGTCCTGAAAAGAATAAACATATACAAACCACAACCATTAACTTTCTTGTATGCTGCATACTTATAAATATTCTCTGCTGTGCACAAGCTATAAATAAACTTCATTGACCTCTAAATACTGTATTTTTCCCTCTTCTTTCTTTGCAGTCTCGAGCTTTCCTAACAGACTATTATAGGGACCATAACGTCGAGCTGTCCAAGCTGCTCTACAAGATGGGCCAGACTTTGCCCACCTGGCTACGTGAGGAGCTGCAGAGCACGAGGTAGCTGTTGGCTGCTGCTTTTGGGACGAGGGTACGGTATTACAAGTTCTCCAGGGATGGTCAAGCAAAGATATTGACCTGGATCTATAGCCTGTCCGCTTGGCAGGTGACGCTCGGTCACTTGAAACAGAAAGACTCCTGTTGAGATGAACATCTAAAACCCCTCAGCTCCTGAAGGCACTGCACAGCCTCTGATTCTCATCCCGCAAGGCCTGTTTTAGAGGCCTTGTTTATTCTGTGTAGGATCCCTGCTTGTAAGGGTTCCACTTTTGACTGTTGTACATGGACTCAACCACTTATTATGTAAAAAGCCCCAATGATTGGAAAACGTGGGCTACATGTGAATCTTGGATAGACGTGAAGAAAAGTCCACGACAACTTCAATGAACAAAACAAACTCTGACGAGGTGGACTGGTGATCGATCTCCAAGCCTGTCCATCTATAGACGGAAGAGCCACAAAGCTAAGAAATACCATGTATTTCACAAATAATTCCTGGTCTTCCCAAGAAGAGACTGCAGCAGTTTCCATGATGGTTCATAGAGTTCTGTCTTGGAATTCGAAGAATAAAGAGTGAACAACACATTTGATGGTTGGGGGGAAACCTCAGAATCTGTGTAATTAGTGTACAGTTTGGTGCTAGCAGTGTACTGAATTATTTACTAATTAATTTGCCTCCTCTGGCACCGTTATTGATGCAGGTACGAAAGCTTTTCTTTTTTTCCTCAGAAAAAAAAAAAAGCTTTTGGGGTCTTTCCAGGTTAAAAACAGATTATCTGGAAGTATTTGCCCTTTGAGCAGAGCTATTGGGAGACATAAGAGCCAGGAGATCAATTATGTGACTTTGCCTTTATGGGATTCTGATTATGAGTATGTTGTAGCAATAAACAATCAGGGATTTTTGGATGAAATGTTACTTTACATTGGAGTTTTCAAACCGCTAAGACAGGAAGGGCGATATTGTGACCTTAGCTGTGGTGTTAACATTCCCAGCATGCTCTGCTGTGCTGATCTAGCTAAAGATGACATTTGCCTAAACCTGCTGTACAGTATGGCCTGTAAGAGTCCTGTGAACCCCAGTATTATTGGCTTTTCTGTACATATGCCGTTCCTTTAACCAACCAAACACTAACAAGACATGCTAATGTTTTTTAAGGTGCAGTCCCATGTTGTTGTATGTATCGAATGTATAAGAAAGCTGTTAATGTATCCTATCTTAACGTGACTTTTAACAGAGCCCATTACATATTTTTGTACCATTTTTGCCTTTATGGGCCCTCCGGGTATCCATTATGTCCAATGGGAAATTCCAGATTTGTTCTGCCAAGGAAGAAACGCTTTAGAATTTTTGTATTGTTGCGCAGACACAGTATGAAGCAGCTGTGGGCTATTTTTGTCTCTAAACTTGAATTTAAATGTATTGCTGATTTACACTTTCATTTCTAAAATCCCTCTAGTGGTCAGACATGGCACTGTACCAGGTAAAAACTTCCACTTCAAACAGGTGGACATACAAGATCTGGTGAGCGCTCTCGCTAAAGAAAATGTAGTTTTGTAGCGTGCTGTAAATAAAATGGGATTGCGTTATATTTTTAAATATAGTTTTCCCCTTACTTTGTTCATGTTTTTTCTGTTTCTGTGCTGTGCACATGCTGTAGACTCTTTTGGGGGCATTTATCCAGGCCCGGCGCTACCGCAAGGCAAGTCAGGCGGCCGCCTTACGGCGCTGCAGGGTGAGGGCGCAAAAATGCACCTGCAAACTTTCGAGACAGAGTTATCACTGAAGATGAGGCAGATGTTCATTGTAAACAGACATCTAAATAAGTGGTCAGGGTCACTTTTTTTTTTGCCAGTGCAATTTTAGAGTAGCTGATGGAGGAATTTGACTCAAGTTGTAACCGTTTGTGTTACGGCTGCTTATAGCCCAAATCAGGAACATGCAGGAAAGGGTAAGAAGGTCACAGTTTAATGAAGAGTTGTCACCCGAGGAAAGAAAATGGATACACTGGGCTGGTAGGATAACAAGGATTTAATTAACATAAGGAATTGAAAAAAAAATAGGATCAACCTGTTTTCACCTGTAATCTGTGGATTAACTTTCTTCTGCATGATGCCCCATGCTTGAGGGTATGTTAATCTATGTCTTCCATTTGACAGGTAGCAGCTGACACTATGCAGGGAGGATAGCTGTCACTGACAGCTCCGGTCCCCACTAACCATCAGGAACCAATCAGAGTGGTTCCCAATTATGTAATCACTTTGTCAGCTGTGATTACATGCAGGCTTCATTCACAAAATAAGCCTGCTGACGGCATTGTGCCTTTGTTTAATACTGTAATTGTCAGATACAGGTACAGTATTAATAATTTAACAGTGAGAACAATTTTATTTTTGCGCATTTATCGAACTAAAACAATATATATACGGTGTATATATATATATTCATTATTATTATTATTATTTAGGTATAAAAACTAGACATGGAGTTATAGCCAAGTTAGCCGATGCAAACGGATGCTGCTTTTGACCAAGGCATATAGGCTTCAAAGACCTCTGGTAATTAAAGGGTTAAGCTTCCTGACATTACAGAAACATGTGGAACAGCATATTTTGTTAGAGGCTCATTCACAGCATGAATGATTGATCTGCACAAATGAATGTAGGCTCACCACAGGGGCTCATAGAAAACAAGTGCCCTGTTCACACCCGAAAACTGTGTTGAGGTGCAATGTGAAAACTTGCATTGCACTGCACCTCGTGTCTGTGCCGGTAGTTTGCAAATCTTGTACATTTTCCATAGGACATGATGGATACTCTGAGGGATTTATTTATAAAGCGGTGAATCTGACATTTATCAAACAGTCACTACAGGTGCACGTTTTTACATTACATTGCTTGGTTTGCCAGTAGTGAATGTTTGGTGAAAGTCACATTCACTGCTTTATAAATAGACTCCCAAGTGTTTTTGCAGGCAGGTGACAAAATATTTACGAAGCTGATCATTTCACTAACCCGCCTTACCTTATACATTTTTTTTTTAGAAAGGTGAAATTTCACTTTAAAGGCCTCAGATTGAATAATGATGAATGTCAAAGAATGCAACAGATAATGCCTCATATTTGTAAATTATAACAAAGGTTTTTTTTAAACTTAAAATGGTGAAAATGTTTTAACTTTTACCCCTCTGTTATTATCCTTGTGGGAATAATGGTATAGCAATGTATGAACGTTAGCTGCCCTGGGTTTGATATGTCCTGTCTTTCTGCTCTCCATCTCAATGGAACTGCACCTTTTAAAAGCAATTAAACCCCTGGACTGACAGTTGACACGGTTCTCTTGGTGCATGTGATTTGTTAAAACATGACACCTCATCTGTCTGCAGCTTCTGTAGTCGCCTGTATTCTCTGTCCAGCAGAATTTTAAATACTTAGAACGTGTGTCTGTGTGTATCGACCGGGCTGTTTAAAGCAACCCTGTTTTTTCACCTGTACGAGAAGGCTCATACCAGCAACCTCTGCTTGAATCAATAGAACTGGTCCCCCAACATTTCTGGGATGTGGTGTCGCTCTACATAGATTCCCACATCTCTCACTGGTTCCCCCCGCTGACTACATCACTGCAGGAGAGCGGTGAAGAGGACAGAGGGAGGAACTAGTGAGAGCGGCAGGCGACCGCAGAAATTGTCTGTTTGCCATTGGGCTTCAGGGGACTAGGATTGAGAAACGGCAAGGGAACCGGGAAAGGTGAGTATTTACTGCCTTCTTTTACAGGGTCACAAAGGTATTCTGCCTCGTATACATCAAAAACTTACAAGTAATGGGGCTTGGGCTGTAAAGAAGCTCATAACTCAGCTCCTACCCCTCGTGATCTAGAAAGCCAAAAGGGACCTTGTTTTAAAAAAAAGCAACATATTGTGATTCTAGATATCTCTGGTCTGAATCTTAAAATATACAGTGTGGAAAATAATTATTTGATCCCCTGCAGATTTTTTAAGTTTGCCCTCTTACAAAGAAATGAAAGGTCTATCATTTTTATTATAGGTGTATTTGAAATGATAGAGACAGAATATCAACCAACAATCCAGAACAAAAAACATGAGACAAATGTTATAAATTGAGTGAGTAAAATAAGTATGATAGAGACAGATCCTGTCCCATAGTTCTCTTCAGGGTCACAGGAGGATATACAAGTGAAACTCGAATAATTAGAATATCGTGCAAAGTTCATTTATTTCACTAATGCAACTTAAAAGGTGAAACTAATATATGAGATAGACTCATTACATGCAAAGCAAGATAGTTCAAGCCGTGATTTGTCATCATTGTGATGATTATGGCTTACAGCTCATGAAAACCCCAAGAACCCCAAATTCACAACCTCAAAAAAGTAGATTATTACATGCAATCAATAAAACAAGGATTGTACATAGAACAATATCGGACCTCTGAAAAGTACAAGCATGCATATGTACTCAGTCCTTGGTTTGGGCCCCTTTTGCAGCACTTACTGCAATTACTTTTGCACGATATTCTAATTATTTGAGTTTCACCTTTATACTAATGTCCTCGGGTGAGCCAAAACTCAGTACATAGCGGACTTTTGCTGAGAGCACAGAGCCGCGCCGCAGCTAGGACGGATCCCGACAATACTGCCGAGATCCGCTGGCTCTGAGAAATGGAGTGCTAGAGAAATGGAGAGGGGAATCTCTACGGGGAGAGGTAGCTGATAGTCACCGCTCTCTGCAGGGAGATGATCAGGAAGTCAGTGGTATGTGTTTGCTGACTTCCCCGATCAATAGAGCCGCTTGAATTATTGAGATTAGCGTTTTTCACTCACCCCATAATTCTCCTTTAAGTGCTTATTAATGTCTAGGGAGATAAATAACAAATATATACTCACCTGAAGTCTGGAGCCGGCCAGCTGTCACAGCACTTCCTCCCGCCTGTCTCCTCCGCATTGGAACATTCCTCGGTATCCACTGTGTATAAATGTTGATGATTTACAGGACCTTAGGCCTCTGCAGAGGAGGGGGAGAGACACTGGAAGGACCAGTCTAAGAAGAAGCCGGCTCAGAGCATGCTGATAGTATAATGGGTTTTTTTAGTTGTTTTTTTTTCCTAGACACAAATGAGCACTTAACCCTTGCAGTGCAGAGGTAGCTCCACTACAAGAGTTAATGAAGACATTTATTTGAGTTCTTTAAACAAGTATGGCTTTTAGGAGGTCTGACTTCACTTGTTACTTGCTTATTCCAGGTTAGTGATTCAGTAAGTGTTGAAACCAGGGAGCCAGTCTAGCATTTTCAGCAGGGGTTCAGCAATGGCAGTTTACATATTTCTTGCAATACAGACTTCCTTCAACTAGGATAATTGCAATGATCTCAGCTGTGAACACACTTATGTTTTAAAGAGACATTGTCATCTTGCCATTTCTGGGTAAAGTGACAGTATATTGGTAAAAAGACCCCCGCCTGCCCACTGATACTCGCCTTCCCAGCACTTCCCTGACACTTTTTCTGTCACAACCGGCCCTAAAGTCCCTAGTTTCGGTAGCTGGGATTAGTGACACCACACGCTAGCAAGTGCTTTGTCCACGTGGGAGAAGGTCCTATGGTCCGACTTACCTGGAAGCACCAGGTATTTTCACCAGCGGCAGCAGGGAAGCACTGATGGGGTAAGTATTGGAGGATCAGGGAAAGCCTTTGACAAAGACACTGCCACATCACCCTGAATGGACAAGACAACAGAGTCCCTTTGAAAAGGTCTATGTTTGGGATAAGGAATGGAGTTCAATCCTTTCATGCATGTGTCACTTTGAAACGAGGACACAAAGTAAAAAGTTAATCTGATTAAAATATTTCCAAAGAAATATTTAGATTTAAATGTTTCCCAAGAAAGATTTTAATATACATGCTTTAACTTATGTTTTACAAAGTATTGCTAGTTGAATAACCTGTAAAAAGTATTATTACAAGTCCTCTGTTACATGACTGGCATGTTTGTTCATAAATGCCCTTTCCATTTGGAAGGTTTGACAGAAGGATCCTGCAGAGATTGTGATCCCTAAATCACTGTGAGATCATTTTTAAATTCCGAGAGGGGTTAAAGTGACCCTGTCAGCACAAAGTCTTTTGTAGCCAAAATCATGCCTGTTCAAAGAAGAGGGAAAATGCTTACCTGTATGGCGGCACGTTTAAGTGTAGTTCCATTTTTGCAGGCAACATTGAGAAAATGTTTGTTATGTGTTCCTATTTGCAGAGCATATCGAAAAAGAATTAAAATATATATATATTTCTTATCCTTTAGATAACTCTATTTTGCAGGCTTCTTTTTAATTTTCAGTAACCGGGAACGCTGACTGGCCCAATCGAATGACGAAGGACAGACTGAGCTCATTAACATACAATAAAAGAAACCAATCGTCTAGATCTTTAACCCTTTCTTAGGACGCATTGTGTTCATATCTAGTTTAATCGTGATAATGAGATCTACCAGCACAGTGTAGAGTTTAATTATCGTAAACATTGCACTCCCCACCCCACTTGCGTTAACCCCTTCATGACTGAGGCCTTTTTTTTTCATTTTTTTGTACCCATGTTATATTCCACATTTTAGGCCTGAAAATTACTTAAAACCCCCACACATTATATCTTTTCTGAATGCCAAGACCCTATAGAATAAAATGGTGGTAGGAAAATTCAGTACAGATAAAACATTTTTTTTGAGACGTGAGCATGTTTTGTGCAAGCAGCACTTTATATTTTTCTTATATTATGCTATGTGAATGAGAAACACGTAAGGCCTCATTCACACCGATAAGAACTGGCCCGTACAGCTCCATGCGGCGTGCACAGGCGTATCGGGCCGCTCCCGGGAAGGACAGGTGCTGCGTGTGATTGTACACAGCAGCCTGTTCTTCTCTATGGGAGTACGCTCACCCGAACTGCACATCCGTGCAGGTGCGGTTGTCAGTACTCGTACGCAGACAGGATGGATCCGTGCATGCCGCACGGATCTGTACAGGCCGGTGTGAATGAGGCCTAACAAACATAAAATAGGAGTTATCCCAATTTGACTGCAATAGAGGAATACATTTTAAAACACCACCGTTTTGCTGTTTTACAGCTGCTGCAAGTATTCAACTGTTTTCCCTTGTTGCACGCAGTGGTTCCTCCCGCTGTTGCGTACATCTGGTGCTCCACAACTAGAATAGCAGAATACTTGCAGCGGCCGGGGGAACAGCGAAGCAGTGGCGCTTGAAGACATGAGCTGCCAGAAACAGTAGGTGTACTACCTCTTCTCTTAGCCAGAATAGTTTTGGCTACAAGTGACCCTGTGCTGACAAGGCGTATTTCTAGTTTGTGTGATCAGCACAGGAAGCAGTATCGCAACAATCGCCATAGCCACCCAGGCGGCCGCTGCGGGGCCCGGCCAGGGCATCCCTCTGATGCCGTGTGGGCTGCCTGGGTCGCTATGGCATGTAAGGGTGCTGGCTGTCACTGACACAGCTCAGCAGCGGCGTTTCCCCTCACAGCCGCTGCTGAGCTGTGTCAGTGACAGCCAGCAGCTACGGCAGAAGAGGCCAGCGTTCGCAAGGAGGAGGCGGGGCCCGCCTAAGAGCAACCCCGCCTCCTCTTACATCACTGCCTGGAACAGAAGAAGCAGGTCTATGGTGGGCTCTGCAGGGTCACTCTCAGGTGGGCTGTTTGGTATATCAGGTGGGCTCTGCAAGTGGCATAACTAACAACCACGGGGCCCCATACAACATTTTGCTATAGGGGCCCTGTGATTTCTAGTTGCACCCCTGACAGGAAGCATGGATTCCTTTGACGCTGCTGAACAGAGTATGATTTAAAGTGTTATAATGGGCAAAATGTTATAAAAACATTCAATAAATCTCTGCAGTACATGCAAATGTTTTCTTTTTTTCCTCTTTAAAAATGTGTGAAGTACAGAAAAATACCTTTTAAATAGAAATAGAGTGAGTTCCCAAGTTTCTGTAGTGGGCTGAAAACCCTGACTCTGCTGCACTGAAATCTCAAACAGTGTTGTTATCCATGCTGGCCTACAGATCCCCCCCTTTCCCACCAGGGGAAAATTGGGCAGGGCTGACAACATTGCTTCCAATTTCAGTACAGCAGAGGCACTGTGTTGTCAGCTCACTACAGGAAGTTAGTAGCACACTGGATTTCTGGAACCGCAAAAGGTATTTTTATGTACTTGCAGCATTTTTATAGAGATAAAACATGGAAAATGTGTGTGTATTGCAGAGATGTACTGAATGTTTTGGGGGGTTTTGCCCAGATATACACTTTAATTCTGCTAGAATCACTCCTACTACAGTGTGGCAAATAATTATTTGATCCCCGGCAGATTTTGTACGTTTGCCCACTTACAAAGAAATGAAAGGCCTATAATTTTTATCATAGGTGTATTTTAAATGATAGAAACAGAATATCAACCAACAATCCAGAAAAAAAAAGCACATGATACAAATGTTATAAATTGAGTTGCAGTTCAGTGAGTAAAATAAGGATTTGATCCTCTACCAACCAACTATAATTCTGGCTCCTCCCACAGACTGGCTATGTGGTAAACAGATTAGTCCTCTCAATTTAAGAAGGTGCTCCTGACGACAACTTCTTATATGTTTATAAGACACCTGTCCACAGAATCTCTTTTTTTTTCCCCATTCAAACCTCACCACCATGGGCAAGACCAAAGAGCTGTCAAAGGATGTTAGGGGCAAGATTGTAGACCTGGAATGGGCTACAAGACTATCAGCAAGAAGCTTGGTGAGAAGGAAACAACTGTTTCCTCACTGTATGTAAATGTGTTCCACACAAAGCATGTTCTTAACCAGTTGACATCCGCGGTGTTAAACCCCCTTCCCATCCAGGCCATTTTTCAGTATTCAGAGCTGCGAGGGGTGCGGACGCAAACGAGCACATATAGGCAATCGGCGGGCTATGGACCCGCTGATCGCCTATATGTGAAACACCCGGTACCGGGTGTTCGCATTGGACGGGTCTCTTCTGCCCGTGCGTGCCCGCGCCAATGCAGCAGTGCCGTCTGTCCGTTTTTCTACTACGGGGCGGACGGCAAGAGGTTAAAGTACCTGGTTCGGGAATGGCCATGCACACATCAGCCATGCTTCTCGTAGGGTTAAAGGAGATCTGCAGGCAAACAATTAAATACACTGATGAATTACATATACGCTTTGCAATGCTGGTTCATTTTAGGGGTTTTTTTTTTTTTATGACATCCTTAATGGGTTGTTATTCTGACTCCGAATGTTGTATTAGTGATGTATCCCTTGCTGAGACCTCTATGCCTGGCCTGTATAAGCAGATCTAATCCCTTCAGACAATCCTCATCAGATAGCTGAACTCATCAAGTACCTTTTCTTCCACAAAGTGCTTTTTTTCTGCAGCAGACAACAGCTGATGAATGAATAGATGGCATTTGAAGGTCAAGGATGATAATGTTTCAAGCTAACATGTACAGGTGGTCCTGTTATAAGCAGCCATGACACTCGACTAGTTGAAGAAGAAGGGCGGTACATTACACACAAGGGGAGGGAAATGCAGGAAAACATGGTGCAATAACCCAAAACAACCACAAGATGTCAGTATAATAATTGGCCATACTATACCAATGAGCAAATGGCATAAGGAAAATAAACTATATGATTCTCATTTAACATTATTATGAATGCTAACTATGGCTATGGATTGTCTCATCTTTATACAACTATTGTGACAGCACAGTTGTCCAGCGAGGCACAAAAGTGATGTTCACTGTCAAAAGACATATACGCAACGGACGTTTTTGCACTGGTACTCTGCTGACCAGCATTTTAGCCAAAGGGTTCTCTGCATGTGCACAGACTAGAGGCTCATTCTAGATATGAGACATATAATATCCTCAAGCCCAACAACACAGTAGTGCAGGGCAACAGGCATATGTTCTAATTGGAGAACTGAGGGACAAGTTAAAATAGACACCAAGTCTTTGCACATGTCCCTGAACCAGACACCCAATGTCTGGCAGATGGACATGACAACAATGGTAAAAAAACGGGAACACCAATGATGTAGCAAAGGAACCTGCTGCTGAAAAAAAAAGTTAAAATAATTTTTAAAAAGGGAACACCGGTGATGCAGAAGGGGGAAACACCTGCGACACGGAAGGGGGAACAGCAATAAGACAGCAAAAGAACCTGCTACTGAAAAAATGTTTTAAAAAAATTGGAACACTGGTGACGCCACTGACACACAAAAAAAAGAAGACAGTGAATATACAGCACAGACAATAATACTATATACAGTACAGAGTACTGTATATAGCACTGACATGCTGTATAAAGCACTGACACCCGTTACCTTTCCCTACACTACGCTGCACTACACTACAATCTATCTTTAACTCCAGCAACACATAAGGCTGTGGTGTAAGCAGCCTTATATAGTGTGGGGCTGGGACTTAGCTATGAGCCATGATTGGGCAAAGTCATAATTACTTTGCCCAATCATGGCTCTAAAGGTGCCCATGCACCTTACAACCATCGCGCGACTTTCATCCTGCGATGGTTGTAAGGTAATTAAAAGCTTGTACGATCTGCTGAACTCGGACAGGCAGATTGTTCTTGCGATCATCGCAAGCCCGCCTCACTGAGGGGAGGGCTTCCGATGACTGCAATGCTAAGCAGGCAGTGTGTGCTTGTGCTCACAGGCCCGTTCAGCATTTGTCTTCCGAGCTCGCCACTAACCCGCCGAAAAATCTTACAATTTTCAGCAGGTTTTCCAGCGTGCCCGGAAGACAAAAGACGTGCGACCGTACAGTAGAAACGGTCGCATGCCTTCCATACACCCGCGATTATTGTACGATGATCGGCAGGTGTATGGGCACCTTTACAGTGCACTGTGCCGTGATTGTGCAAAGTCGTGCAACTGACGTGTGGTCAGGTACATTGCTTTACCTAATCATTGCTCTCACAAGACACTGTATGGTGCCCTGATAGTTTGTGTATTTGCCGAACACACGAACTAGCGTTGTTCAACCGAACATTGAGCCCTTTCCTAGTGACAATACATCATATGTGTCAAATATCTATTTTGCCCACAGTTTAATAAAATATTCGGATCAATGTCAAAAGCTTTTCTTACTGGCCTCCATATACAGTTGTAATCAAAGTTATTCAACCCCCATTGTAAATCAGGTTTATTAGTAAAATTCACAGACTTTCAGCTGCAATTAACAAATTAAAAAAAGCAATTGAAATAGGTCAACACAACAAATGTTTCAAGTGATTTACCCAAATTCAATTGAAAATGCAACTTTTAATGACTTCTGCAGTCTCAAAATGATTCATCCCCTTTATGGCACGCATCTTTTTTACTCAGTAGAGCATTCTTTTGCTGGTATGACCTGCTGAAAACGAGAGGTATAGCCAGACACCAGCTTCTGGGAGCGTTCCTGAGGAATCTTAGGCCATTCCTTATGACCAATGGCCTCCAATTCACTAATATTCTTTGGTTTGTGTACTGGAATCACCTTCTTCAAATCACATTTTCAGATTTTCTATGGGGTTCAAGTCAGGTGAGTGTGTTGGCCACTGTAGTATCTTCCAGGTCGTCTTCTGCTACCAATCTTTGGTAGAAATTTAAGGTATGTTTGAGACCATCGTCCTGTTGGAAGGTCTAAGCTTCAGCTTCCTGACAGACGGCATGGTGTTTTCTCCTAGGATTTCCTGATACTTCAATGAATCCATCTTGCCTTCCACCGGCTGTAGGTTTCCAGTGCCAGAGGATGCAAAAGCAGCCCCAGAGCATAACCGACCCACTACCATGCTTTAGCCCTGGTCCACACCTTGTGCATTGTCGAAGCTGAATAAGGGCGACAAAATGCTTCACATTTATTCGCATGGCCCCTGTTCACACCTGAACATTATGTGGCAAGTAGAAAAACGCCTATGGCTGGAAAAAGTGCATGAGCATCTTTTTGGCAGATTACAGTGCATTTTGTCCCCATAAACTCAAGAGCAAATGCTTGGAAACATGCAACACAACTATTTTTGAACATTTTTGTGCGCGTTTGGCCATTTACATCAAATTGTCACAATCTGCTCACACAAACGCTCAACAAAGCATGCACTTAAAATGCACGCAAGAATGTGCAAAACCGTGCAGCAAAAAACACACATAGAAACGAGCAAAATGGTTGTCGCCTGGGTGTGAATACAGCCTAAAGGTGCCCATACATCTGCCAATTATCGTAAGATAATCGCGGGTGATGCCGCGATTGTACGATAATCGGCAGGTGTATGAAAGGCGTGCGACCGTTTCTACTGTACGGTCGCATGTCTTTTGTCACCCGAGCAGCGAGGGTTTTACTCAACCTGCCTTCTCAGAAATCTGGTTGCAGCCATTGATAGCTTCCTTCTTCTGCCCCTTGCAGGTAGTGTGACCACTGTTCCTTTAACTTTGAAGTTACAAACGATGCTTTCTACGGTGTCTCAAGGAGCATTCAGGGGGGAATTTATCAAAGCAATTGCAACAGTTTTAGTCTCTTAGGCCCCGTTCACATATAGCGACATACCTTTTAATAATTAGATAATTTTTTTATGTGCAAATCTGTTTAGCCGCTCCTAACAAGTGTGCCCCTTTTGACCAGAGCTTGCGCTATGTTCCTGATTGCACGTGTTTTGCGAAAGTTCACAACTGTTTACGTCTGCGCTTGTCTGAAACTGGAGCAAAAACAATCGCTAACAAAACAATCGCTATTTAAGAAGTCCACGTGACCACTTCTTCAAAAAGCGACAGTTAAGCTTTTTGCCTGGAGTTACGAGTCTTCTTTCCTGGAGTCCATTTAATCTAATTTATGAACAACATTACACAAGCATCATAAATCTGGTGCAATTAAATATCCCATGCGACCATATGCGAGTTCAAACACTCGCAATATGATAAACTCCCCCTTCAGTGCCTTCACTATATTTTTGTATCCTGTTCCTTGTTTGTGATGGACGATGAACTCTTCTCTTAACTTTTTTGACCATTCTTTTGACTTAACATATAACATGACTTGACTTTCTAACATGCAGTCAAATGTGACACCAAAGGTGCCCATACACATTGCGATTATCGTACGATAATCGCGGGAAATCCCGGCGTGTGGCCGTTTCTACTGTAAGGTCGCACGTCTTTTGTCTAACGAGCATGTTTGAAAACCAGCCGAGAATCGTACGATTGTCGTCGGGTTTGTGGCATGCTCTGGAGACAAATGCCGAATTGGCCGGTGTGCGCAAGCTGCCTGTTCAGCATTGCAGTCATCGGAAGCCCGCCCCTCAGGGGGGCGGGCTTTCGATGATCGCAAGTACGTTCTGCCTGTCCAAGATGGGCAGATCGTACAAGCTTTTAATTAGCTTACAACCATCGCAAGACAAAAGTCTTGCGATGGTTGTTAAGGTGGCCACACACCTTGCGATCATCAGATGACACTTTTCGTCCGATGATCGAACCGTTCTACGTTTTTCGTACGGCGGCCCCATAATGCCGCGATTATTGCAATTAGCTGTAATTAAAGAAAAGCACCTGGACGAATTGCGGTAATCAAATGGCTGTATTTTCGTTTGCGCATGAGCAGTGTAGATCGTACGATTTTTTACGTACGGAAACGCCACTAAACTTGCGATAATCGTACGAGCCACCAAAGTTTTCAAACATGCTTGAAAGACAAAAGTCGTACGATTGTACAGTATTTGCTGTTGTACACTGCCCATACACCTTGCGATTATCGTACGATAAGTCGATCGCATACGATTATCGGACGATAATCGTTAGGTGTATAGCCACCTTAACAAACCCCTAGCCAGTTCAGGTATTTTATGTGTTCTAGCTCAAGCACACAGGGTGCAACTAATGAAGCCCTTGATTAATTCCATTAAGTGTGCTTGAGACAACACCTGTTTTGCAGATTTGTGCTCTTGTGAGGGATTCTATTCAGGGGATTAAATAATTTTGAGACTGCAGAAGTCAAAAGTTATATTTTCATATGCATTTTGGGAAACCACTTGAAACATATGTTGAGTGGACCGATTTCAATTACTTTTGTTTGATTTGATCATTGAAAAATCTCATATAAGCTTTAGCACATTAATGGAATTTCAAAAGTTATTTTCAATATTTTAAAATCAAATATTCAAATCAGCTTTCATCAAAATAATACCTTGTGGTCCTGCCATGAAGGAACTGGTTTCAAGATGGGAGACAGGAAATTGTTATCCTGTTTTGTGTGAAAAGCTGCTCATGCTCTAAGCCACTTTATGAGGTCTCCATGCCTTTAAAGAGAACCTGGCCCAGCTCCTTGGCCCCTCACCTCTAAAGGCTTTGATACACTGCACGCGAAGCAGCGGTGCAGTGTGTCATGTAATTTTCTCCCCGGAACGTCGGCTTGCGGGAGCTCGTGTAGCTGAGCGTGCCGAGATGAAAAATGTCATCTTCAGCCAATCGGCTCGCGCGTCAGGATCCAACATCTGGCCGGTTGTTACACGCGAGCCGAGCTCCGTGCTGGACAGCTTTGGTTCACTCTGCACGGCTTTGCCTGCAGTGTGTCATGGGCTTAAGTCTGCTGGGGCTGCTGACATCCCATCCAAGATGGCAACATCCACCAGCAGTCTCAAGCCTTTTTAATGTCCACATAAGGAAGGTTTTAAAAGGTAAATAAGATGCATATATAACCTTATGGAAAGAGTGTTGTTTAAATAAATGGCTCGGCGATAGGGTCTCTTTAACCATTTACACACATGAATCAAAATTAGATCATGTGCATGGCACATCAATGTGTCATAGTAGCTAATGGTCAGGGCAAGGTGGGCAAATATATGTTGACTGTGAGCGCAATAGATGGACGTGGTTAGTTTTTGGAGCAGAGAGCAGTAACCTACCTGAAGCCTACCCACACCACACAGGCACAAAGCCTTCATAAAACATACCTTTCAATAACACTTATTGACATGTCACAATGTACAACAGAAGCATAATTTTCTATAAAAAAAGCTTTACCTTTTATCATTAAGGCCTCATTCACTCTGTGCTAACTCGGGTCGTACATGTCCGTGCGGCATGCACGCCCGTATCGGGCCGTTCTCGGGAGGAACAGGTGAGGTGCTGTGTGAAGCAGGTTGTTCTTATCTATGGGAGGACTCGGCCATTCGCTTTCATACGCACACCTGAACTGCACATCCCTGCGGATCCGGGTGTCCGTACCTGAATGCAGACAGGATGGATGTCACAAGACCAGCAATATGTGAAGAAAAAAGATATGTATAGGGGTTTAACATGAAAGAATAAATCTGATGCTAGGTCCACTTTACCTGAATGCATCCTCGTTTGCAGACTCACCTCTCCTGCACTGGAATCTTCACAAGGCATGGGAACCTAAGGACCCTGATGAGACTGTAGGCATAGCATGGCTCCCCCCTAAGGTTCAATAATATTAAAATGGGGTGGGCACTGGTACCAAACAAATTTGGGTGGCTGGCTTAAAAAAGAGCAATGAAATTGTTAACAGATTATATATAAAGGTCTTGACAGATCTGAGTGCGGAAGGATTAGAATCCTGTGGGGGTTTTACTGCCATTCAAGACTCTGTTAGAGATACTTGCCTTTGCTTCCTCTCCTGCTTGCTGCAGTTTAGCCAGACAGGAATTCTGGTGAGCGTTCCAACAGCACCATAGACAGAAATAAAAATCTGACAGGGGTTCTAGCTTTCCCTTACTCTGTCTAAAATAAACAATTCGGGGTCTTTCGTTATTCATTTACATATTGTTGACTGAATTTTTTTTTTTGCCTAGAGTTCTCCTTTTGATGCAAGCAAAGGGGAAAGAAAGTTCAGCCTATATTTAAAGGAAGTCATTGGCAGAGCACAGAATCCAAGGTGGAATATATTCACTGCGGTTTGCATAGCTTTATAATGACAGTATTGATTTTACCATGGCTATATTAGAAAGTTGATGACAGAGCCTGGGGTTAATGAGACTGGAATTGAAGGCAAATAAAATGACCTCAGATGTTCTGTTCAGCTAGATAAAGTGCAAAATCCTCCCTTGTGGAAGAGTATTATGTACTGATCTATATGCATTTTCATATTCTACTCATTTGAGAGTTTCTGCCTCTGGTATATGTTTTTGCCACCTCAAACTACCAATTTCCTCAGTTTATTTGGTAATTCATCTCCAAGTGTTCCAACTGGGGCATCAGTCCTCTGAAAAGTGGGTTCGGAGGGAAAATTGCCCAGTCATTGTTCCCAGCTCAGTTCCTGGGCACCCTGATGTCTCACTTCTTCTATTACAATACGTATTATTATTATACAGGATTTATATAGCGCCAAGAGTTTGCACAGCGCTTTACAATATATGGAAGACATTACATACACAATACAATTCAAGACAAGATGGTAAGGAGGGCCCTGTCCCTGAGGGCTTACAATCTAAAAGGGAGGGGGAAGTGATACATGATACATATTGTCCTTAATTCTGTTGCATTCATAAAGAGTCTCTGCCATCATGCGCATTCAAGGAAAAGTGATTTTGGATTGTACACCCCATTAATACCCAACGTACCATAACAATATACCTCAATTATAAAGTAAACCCACAACAAAGGTTATAAAAAACTTTAGGCTGTTACCCATTTATTGGGTTTAAAGGAGAGGTATTTTGTAGAGTAAAATATATTCTTTCCAATAGTTAGAGCCGTCATGTAACACCGCAGTTGACACGCGGTAGTCTGTTTTGTAGGTATGTTGCAGTCATGACGGCTTCTCCCCAGTACTTCTTAGATAGGTTGGTGTCTGACAACATGCATCCGGCCATTTCTATAAGTGTGATTTTTCCGTTCTGCTACACCATTTTGTTCTGGAGTGTATAGTGTGGTGGTCTGGTGTACTATACTCTGTTTCTACAGATATGATTCCACTTCCTTACTGATGTATTCCCCTCCACCATCTAGTGCTCAAAAGACATAGTTACAGTATATGCTGGTGTATTTCCAACACCCCTTCTCAACAGCATATGCGTTGCTATATTACGTTTAGCTTCTCTTGAAGGAAACTGTGACGATTCGTTGGTAATGGCTTGGTGAGTGTGTCTGCAGTCATTTCTTCTGATAAACAATACTGCATGTCGATAATAGCTTGCTCTTGAGTGTCCCAAAGCAAATGATACTTCACATCCATGTGCTTGGCTCTAGGGTTGTCCCTTTCTGATTGTGTCAGCTTTATACATCCCTGGTTATCTTGAAAGATTGGGATGCAGTTTGACATGTCTATACCCATGTCCATTAAAAGCTGGCCTATCCATATTGCTTCTTGGCAATTGTGTGCTACTGCTATGTATTCAGCTTGAACTATGTGCGACAAAATGCGCAAAAAAAATCCCATTCATTCTTATGGCCCCTGTTCACACCTGCGCGTTTTTATCTCAAGCTGTAAAACGTCTGAAACTCAAAAAAGAACATGAGCTTCTTTTACTTTGCTGTTTACAGCGCATTTTGTCACCATAGACTTAATCGGAAACGCCTGGAACCGTACGACGGTTGCAGCTGATTCAGTGTGACAAAACGCTCCACCTAAAGGTGGCCATACACTGTACAACCATCGCAAGACCTTAGTCTTGCGATGGTTGTAAAGTGATTTTAAAAACGTACGATCTGCCCATTTTGGACAGGCAGATCGCACTCTCGATCATCGCAAGCCCGCCCCCCTGAGGGGGCGGGCTTCCGATGACCGCAATGCTGAACGGGCAGTGTGCGCGTGCGCACACCGGCCCGTTCGGCATTTGTCTCCCGAGCACCGTTCAAACCAGCCGAAAATCGTACGATTCTCGGCTGGTTTTCTAACATGCTCCTTAGACAAAAGACATGCGACCGTACAGTAGAAAAGGTCGCACGTCTTCGTTCACACTGTTCAATTCTCGTACGATCGCAGGATTTCCCGTGATTCTCGTACGAGAAAAGAGCAGTGTATGGGCACCTTAAGGAATCCCATTCATTTCTATGGCCCTGGTCACACCTGTGAGTTTTGTCACAAGCAGAAATACACCTGTCGCTCAAAATAGTACATGAGCTACCTTGGGGCATATTTTATCGCATTTTGTACCATAGACTTAATAGAAAACGCTTAAAACCGCTTGAATGTGCCAAAATCTGCTCATAAAATGCACAACTTAATTTATGCGCAAAAACGCTTCAAAAAAAGATGCACTTAATAGGTGTCGCCTAGGTGTGAATAGAGCCTTAATGTATGTACGGCAAGACATGCACACAAACGCGCAAAAGACACTGAAAAGCACTAGGTGAAAATGCACATAAATATGCACAAAAACGTTGATGCCTAGGTGAGTCCTTCCCATATGATGGAAACAGACACATTTCACACACATATGAATGCACAAGAACAATTGTGAAAACATATGCCATCATGTGCACAGATGTTTATTAGGCTTATTTATGTTTATACGGTAGGTATTGCAGGACAACAATGAAGAAATTTAATAATAGACAGAATGAGGGAATTGACAAAAAAGTGTTTCCAACTAAATTAATAAAAAGAGTTTTAGACACTTCAGCGCAGCAATCAGCTTTGAAATTTTCTAGCCTGTGTGGAATAAATCAAAAAACGTATTGGTTGCTATGGGCAAGTTGAGGTAGAACTTGTCTCAGACACTTTTTATTAATTGCTGCCCCCAATATTCCCAACCACCCACAGTTAGGGTTGCCACCTGTACAGGATTCACCCGGACAGTCCGGGTTTTGAATGCTGTGTCCGGGTTTCATGGCAGCTGAGACCCAGACACATGATGTCAGGCAGATAGGGGCAACCAAAATTAATATAGGGGCTACTGCCCCCCCCACTGAAAATAGTCTTGACGGTGATATTTACATATGAATGGGTGGCGCTATTTAGATATGAATAAGCCGCAACTCATTCTCCCCTATGCGTCGCTAGAGTGTTCGGGTTTCGCTGAAAGAAAAGGTGGCAACCCTACCCACAGTACTCATAGAGATGTATTTGTACTGCATTTAATTTTACATGCACAGTCTCTGATACAGAGCTGCCAGGCTTTGGGCACGTACAGGTATCAATAGCCCTGCTCTCCTTCCGCCATCTTGGTTACTGGCAAACTTTCGAAATCCTCGCTAACACTTTAATAATCCAATCTACACACTACACAAACAGTCAATGCTCCTGATTGATTCACTATTATGTATTCTTAATAAAAGAAACACGAGACGCATTCGTTATTAGGAGGACAAACACACAAGGATTTCCCGAGCACTTCCGGTGGAGGGAGTGACCTTTGCCCCCGCTGACTCGGTTCCTTCCTTTCCTGTAGCGGCTCCACGAGAAGACGTAGCAGTAAGTGCGGCCTGTCCCTATAATCCTCATGAATCCTATGTTGTGGCCGGGCGATATCGGCCGTGACCCGGTGCTGGTGATAGGGGGAGATCTCCTCTATGTATACCAGGGGGTATTGTGCCGAGGAGAGGCTGTAGTTAAGCTGTTTGCCTGGTATGGGGCCCGGCCTATTACAGCTTCGTCCCGGAGGATGGAGCGGACTAGGCCAGGCCGAGCGCCTGTACTGAAATATGACCGTGCATCATTCTCCTCTGCTGGCTCTGTGAGTGGGAGCTATTTACAGTGTTATGACTGAGAAATGGGCCTACTGTCCTGGGTAGAATTGAAATGGATGTCCTGGACCTATGGCTCTGCTTAGTATAGAGCAGCTACAGGATGTACACTTTCATCTCTACAGAACATACCATCTCTACATGATACGTGTATAGGGAAATGGGTCAGCTCAGCTGTTCTGATTCAGTTAGATATTCCTAGTAATCCTCATCACTGACTAGGAAAGTGTGTATCTTTATCAGTAGTTCCTGGGGTCATGTATTCGGTGTCACTTTAGATCTGACATCAGCTGTAGACTGAGCTTTAGTAATAAAGTTGGAAAATAAGCTGAATAACACATGGTGTGTGTGGGCACATGATGGACATATATGATGGAGGGGAATACAAGGTTTCCAAAGCAAGTTTTGTCTCAACTGCAGTGCAGCCAATCAGCTTTTAGGATCGTGAGAATGAGATAGCCACTGATCGGTAGATATGGGCAAATGTACCAATTTAGAGACCTTGCCTCAGTAAATTCCTCTGAAATGTCCATGTAAATGACTTTGTAGGCAACAAATACCTCAACAGAGTGTCCGGTTTGCACTGTAAGAATGTACATATATGTTTAGAGGCTTGGGGCCTATTCACACTAGCCTGCAGTGTTTTGCCTGGGTGGGCTAGTATTTCCCGTGTACAGGGGAAGTGCTTTGCACTGTTTCAGTGCTGTTTACTTTTTTAAAAAAGCTTTATTGAAGTGTCACAAAATGACACTTTTAGTTAATGCACCGCAGTGGAATTGTTTAGGTGACGTCCTGTACATTGCCATGCTGCATTTTCTCTCAGTGCACTGACACCCACTGCAGCCAGCTTTGCAGTGTGAACAGGTCACATGGAAAACAGCTTTCTGTGTGCTGTGGTGACCTGCGTTGTGCAGAAAGGACATTGTTTACTGGTTTCTGAAATTGGTTAAAAAATGGGACTGATTCCTGAATCCTGCATGTGTCCATGGTATACGTGATGAAGGCTGTTCTGGATCTTGCACTGAAGTGTTAATGATTTGTGTTCTGTTTTATATTTGCAGTTGCTGTTTTCAGGTTTTGTTTTTTGGGGGGAATTTTTACTTTAAATATGGTTACATACTGACAGTGTGTTTGTATATTAATGGTGTAACTCACCTGCTAGTAGTTTGTGTAAGTGTGTAAGATTTACTTGTTTAGATGAGTTTCAAGATGACAATCTATTTTTCTTTAAGTCAGTTTTTTTTATGTCAGTGTTTTATCATTTAAATCTGGTGTGACCAAGACTCCAGTGCTCTAAGGCCTCATTCAAACTGACACAGATATACACGCGTATGTGCGTATTGTACCATATGCAAATAAATGGCTCCATACACATAGCTGCGTATGGAGCCGTATATTTGTGTAGTGTAAACATGCGCGAAAACGGAATGGAACCAAGATGTGTCCGGGCAGCGTATTTTACGCGCATGTTAACGTACGTGCGGTTCATTCAAATTTCTATTAGGAATGATGCATTCTGGGAATGCAAATAGACTGCACCATCTACCTGCACATGCATGTCTTTGGGGTGTGGAAGGAAGCCCATGCATGTGCAGGTAGATGGTGCAGTCTCCATGCAGATAACACGGGCCGGGAAAGGAACTGCGGACTAGAGCTACAAGGCAGAAGTACTAATCATGGGGTCACTGCTCTGTGTCATTCTTATAATGTAGTATTGTGTAGGTGAGAAAATACAGGCTTTGTACTGAACTCTAAACCAAATGCTTGGCAAAGCAACACATTCACTCGAATACTCCCCAGCAGCCAATGCTTGCTTTTTCTTTTGCTCCCCTGCAGCTCTGTTCAGCCAATGCTGAGTTGCCTTAGTTGGAGGGCTGCAAGGCTGAGGAGACTCTCCCCCATCTGATAGTGTTGAATCAATTACAAGCAGCCAACACAATGGTATTAAAAAAGGGAGCGAGTCCTATACTAGATGAAGCGTACGAAATTCACTGCGTTGGTGCCGCTGTCGGCACCCTTCCGCCCCGGCATCCCCTGATCAGTTAATTGAAGGAGCAGGTTGGAAAATTCTTGGCCAAACAAAGCTTGCAGCCAATCAGGTGCAGGCTCCATTCGGATAGTCTGACAACGGCCGGCGGCCTTGGTCAGGATACAATGGAAACGGCAAGGGATTCCTCGTTCAATGCTCGTAAAAGTTGATGGAGGGATCTGTTCTTTTCAAGCAACCAGCAGGTTGAACTAAAAAAATAGAACAGTGTATACCTGTTTTTGATGTACTGTAGTCTCTTGGCTCCTGGTGGGGTGCATAAGAGTATGTGCTGCTAGGAAGATGGCCAATATACCAAAGCACAGGTATGATTAGGTGTCATTCAAAGTGAATGGAACCACACATGTCGCAACACGTATCCAAAGTTGCTCTCGGGGCCAGTACATTCTGACCCAAATCCAAATATTAAGATGACAGGTCCAGGGTTTAATTTCCCTCTTTATATTTGCTTTCTTTTCAGAAATGGCTCCACGTAAGGGTAAGGAAAAGAAGGAAGAACAGGTTATCAGCCTGGGGCCACAAGTGGCTGAAGGAGAAAATGTGTTTGGAGTCTGCCATATCTTCGCCTCCTTCAATGACACCTTCGTGCATGTGACTGACCTGTCTGGCAAGTAAGTGCCGCGCTTTCTGGTTCTGTTCTGTGTGGGGATCATTACTGGAACAGTACTTGTGGAAAGTTTTGGGGGGGATGAAACTGCTTTGGTAGCACTAAGAGATGTGATAGGCTCTTTACATTTTTATTGCTGTCTGTCATAACTATATAATGTTACAGGGACCCTAACGGGGTTGCAGCAAGAGTTCATTTTTATCTAAAATTAAAGAAAAAAGGCATTGTGTTTTATGCTGCGCTGGTAGTGGAAGGGTGCCTAGCAAGGGTCGTAGGAACAGTTTTCATTAGAGGTGCACCGAAATGGATATTTTAAACGAAACCGAAATAAAAACATTGTCAGGCCGAAACCGATACTGAATTTTTTATTTTACATTTTAATTTTTTTAAACTTTTTTATTTTTATTCATTTTTCATTAAATATTTTTATTTTTAACTTTTAGGGGCTTCGGGGAAATATTAGGGATCTAAACAGACCCCTAATATTTCCCTTTTTTAAAATAGAAAAAGAGATTGAGGACACAGAGTCCTCAATCTCTTTTTCTGTAGCCCCTGTTATCAATGAACAGGAATCCTCTGAGTGTTCCTGTTCATTCATAACATGAGGATATGGTATGTTTACTATAACTACAACTATGAATGAACAGGAGGAGATGTATATCACTTCCCATTCTTTCATAATTGAGGCCATAGTACACATACCATGTCCTCAATTATCTACAAACACTCAGCGATCACTGAACGCTGAGCGTTTGTACCTCGCTCTCCTCTCTGACACGCTGTCACAGAAGGCTGAGTGAGCGGTGGAGGGAGGAGAGCTCAGCCTCCTGTGACAGCACTGTCCGCCCCCACACCGCTCTGCCGTACTGTGATAGGAGGCTGAGTGGTGTGGGAGGAGATGCCGGCCGCTCACAGCGCTCTGGTCCCGCAGCGCTAGGCCCGCTGAGACACAGAGCAGCAAACAGCGGGGAGGAAAGAAAGCAGGCATGCGCCGATGTATCAGCAGAAAAATGGCACTTTCGGCATTACGCCAAAAGTGCTATTTTCGGCCGATATATCGGTGCATCCCTAGTTTTTATACTTTGATAAATAGGCCCCAGGGTTTCAGAATGAATACAGAAATAAACAATTCTGCCTATCCTGATGGTGTCTCTGGTCACCTCTTTCCCAAAGAATCGGCCACAATTCAGTGGGTGGCCCTGCCAGCTCACAAAGTGTATCATTCAATCCACTTTTGTCTAAGGAGCCAGGTAGAAAATTTGACTGAACAGTGACTGCAGTCTTTAATTTGCACTCATTGGGTTATTTGGGGGCCTGCAGGGGAGATTCCTCCATCTACGCTCTTGTCGATGGGAGAATTGAGTGATTTTCTCAAATAGAAAACTCTAAGTTGTATGGCCAACTTAAGTCTTGCGTATGTTTAAAATGATTTAGCTTCTCATGATCTTGTCTATTTCAGAGAGACAATCTGCCGTGTGACTGGTGGAATGAAGGTCAAGGCTGACAGAGATGAGTCCTCTCCCTATGCCGCTATGTTGGCTGCTCAAGATGTCGCTCAGAGGTGCAAGGAGCTTGGCATCACAGCTCTCCACATCAAGCTGCGTGCCACCGGAGGAAACAGGTAAGGGCTGTCTGAATGACTGTCATGCTGGTTGCAGCTCCGATCAGGGTGTTTTGCGTTTGTCAGATCTCTGATTTATATAAGGGCCTATATGAAATTTAAATCCTCATGATGTACTGAAAATACTGGGAAAAGAAGTTTAAGTAATTGCAACTAAGGCCCCATTTACACCAAGGTGTTTTGTCGTGAGAATGCATGCAAATCAAAATCCCATTTATTCCTATGGGGTACATTCCTGCAAACGTGCTGAATTGCTCGTAACATGCCCATTGTTTAAAATAGTCTGAGCTTTTGTGGCGCTTACCAGCTTGTTTTGCTCTATAGACTTCAATGGAAACGTGCTCATCAGCGCGTTTTTGCGCTTTTTCACACTTTTTTTTAAGTGTTTTTGCAGCTAAGACTGCTTTTCATTAGACAACTGAAAATGAGCTTTAAAACGTTTTTATATAAACAGAAAACGCACAAAAGTGGTGAAACGCTATCGCCCCGGTGTGAATGGGGCCTAAGGCCTAGGAAGTGCAGCAGACAGGCAATTTAAAAGAAAGTTGCACCTTTTCAGGGCAAAGTGTCCTTTCGGTTTAATTTTTATCGACTGGTTTCCTTTCCTATCCATTCCCACTGTTGCTTCCTCCGTTGCAGCCACCAACAACATACTCGCTGTTGGAACTTAGAGGGTGGGGTGATGTCAGCCCTCCATGTGACATTGCACAGGTCTAGTGATTGACCAGTAAGCCCAAGCAATGCATCATGGGAGGATGTCACATTCTCCTTCATTCTTGAAAGTACTGGGCATTTTTTTCAGTGGAAGGCAAAGGAGCACCGGCGAGTATTCAGATGACATGTATGCTGTGGACACCTGTGATGACTAGATATAATGTAGAGATTGAAGTTCTATTATTGCAGAAATCAAGATCCTGTAATTTTGCCCTTTCAATGAAATGGTATTTAAATATCACAAGATGTCGACATGTTCAGACTTCCAAAGTTTTGCACCAGTTATGACAATATGCACTTCAGATGTGTATTCCTGACCTTGCCTGCTCTACTGGAGCATGTATTTGATGGAGGACATTACTTATTTTGACCCTGGTTACTCCAGGCCCGACATCTGTACAGAATGGATCTTACATGTGTTTGAAATCTTTAGTCACAAGTTCATTAACCACTGTTCCCCTCTTCTAAGCAACAGGGCATGTTTTAAGGATTTTCCCAGCTAGTGTTAATTACACATTATCAGAGATGATTAAATTCCTTGTGCAATATGACGGGAGAGGGCAATCCTGAGAACATGGGCTATTGACTCTTGAGGACTGTAGTTAAAAAAAGCCTGGTGTATTGATCCTTTATGCATAAGGAGTTGTACTAGTGAAGTTTTGTGCGTAAATACAGTTTCTTAACTTTGCATTTCATATGTTTTTCAGGACCAAGACCCCTGGCCCTGGTGCCCAGTCTGCACTCAGAGCCCTGGCTCGTTCTGGCATGAAAATAGGCCGAATTGGTAAGAACCTGCCATTATTTCTGCCCTTAAATGTACAATATAGTGTTGAATTTACTGTGGGAATATCTTGGAGGCTTGCTAGATGTACCTTTTTGAAATAAAGTTCAAAGCAACTTAAAACTTCGAGTAACCAAATGACTTATAAAGTTATCACTTCATATTTTTTAATCTTTAGGTGCTGTAGGCTTGTCTCAGTGTCTTGAGTACTGTTGAGATCTCCTATTAAAGTGGAGTTTATACACTTCCTGGTCCATTTTGGCACAAATGATGTAATGTGCCCAAGTGTTGTATCTTGGGAAAGTTACATCAGCAGAGCATTTCTGAGGAATCCTATCAGATCTCAGGGAAAGGCATTTTCCTCCCCAGAGATGCTCTGTATGGTCCCATGTCCTAGTCACATGTTCCAGGAAGTAAAGGAATATCTAGTAATCTGCTCTTAGTAAACATGGCCACAGTCAGAAGAGTGGGGAAAAGAGAGATATATACAGCATGCAAAGGATACAAAGCCGGCAATTATCTAGACGTATGTGTTTGTAGATTGTCATTACTAAACATTTCTAAAGGTGTTTATTTTCAAGATCTGGGTAAAGGTCCACTTTAACATCGGTCCTGGCTCTCTTCTGGTCCCCCTATATCACTTTGTAAATTGTATGATAAAAAAGATATGCCATGCTAAATATTGTGTGGATGTGATGTGTAATGCTTTGGATATTGTTGGGTGACTTGTAGCTATTGCATTATGATTGTGTGCTTATTGTCCAGTAAATAGCAGAAACTATGATCTTATGCTGAAGATATTTGTATAGTTCTGTTTCTTTGTTGCATTCTTGATTACCGGGGAGAATGGGTCTGGCTGGTATTGGGTGGCAGCTGTGGAGACCTGTAACTGTTCATTGTTTTCAGCTATCTCTAGTGTGACCATGCTGCTCCTCCATTGATACAGTATAGAGCTGCAGCTAACGATTATTTTCAAAATTGATTAGTTAGCCGATTATTGAGTTCGATTAATCGGTTAATTGGATAAAAAATAAAATACATTTTAAAAAATGGCTCCAGTGATGGGACTACTAGTTTGTATTGAGTGTAGTCCATCACAGGAGCAAGCTTGGAGCGGTGGAAGTAAAAAAGAAAACAAAAGTGTGGTGTGCAATATAGTGAAATAAAGTGTAAAATTATACAGCAATGAATGCAGAATGGCACCGGCTATAGAGGACTACAAATCCCAGCAATAGTACATTATACAGCACAATGCAGAATACCACCAGCTATAGAGGACTACAACAAATCCCAGCAATAGTACATAATAGCTGGCGGTATTCTGCATTGCGCTGTATAATGTATTGCTGGGTTTTGTTGTCCTCTATAGCTGGTGGTATTCAGCATTGCACCACTGTATAATGTATTATTGCTGGGATTTGTAGTGCTCCTCTATAGCTGGTGGTATTCTGCATTGCACTGTATAATGCGTTATTGCTGGGATTTGTTGTCCTCTATACAGCGCAATGCAGGATACCACCAGCTATAGAGGAGTACAACAAATTCCAGCAATAGTACACTATACATACAGCGTATAATGTATTGCTGGGATTTGTATTCCTATGTATATTATACAGAGCAATGTACCATCAGCTATAGAGGAATACAAATCCCAGCAATACATTATAGAGCACCATGTGTGGGAAAGTGCAGGCTTACCTGTCTACTCGGCGGCTGTCATCCCCCCACACCTGCTCCTCCTTACTACTTCTCCCCACGTCCCTGTGCCGATCATGGATGTGGGCGGGCGGGGAGGAGATGCGGCGCGTGGAGGCGTGCGGGTCTGGCAGCGGCAAACTTGAGGTGGGGAGTAGGTGCGGCGCGCAGCGTGTGTGGAGCCGTAAACAGGGCCAACCAATCAGAAGCCGATTAATCGATGATTGAAAAAGTTGACAACTTTTTCAATAATCGATTATGTCGATTAGTTGTTGCAGCCCTAATACAGTAAACTCAGTGTTATCACCCTAGGACAGGTAGTTATTTGCAGGACTACCAGGTAAAAAAAAAAAACCTGAAAACAAATGCAACCTCCATCTTAAGACGTAACTGCAGTACATTTATATATTTTACTTAAGTTTTATATACACTTTAAGAAAAACAAAAGCAGTGAAATGGGGATCCTTGCAACCCTTTGCCCCTCTTGCACTGTTATGTTCAATGGTGTGGTCGAGAGGAACAGTGAAGCTGCTGATTTGACCAAATTAGCTTTAACACAAGTCCCACTCGACCCTTAGTCATGTTAGTGTTTCCTCTCTGCCTTCTGTTTATTTTAAAGAAAGAATGTAGAAAGTTTCAAGCAGGGGGGTTACCCCTGTACTGCCAGGGTCAACTGCAGATGATTGGACCTGCACTTGACCTGATGGCCTCAGTGGTCCTTAGACTGCCAGAGACCCGTTAGAAGAATCTGTGGGGGCTGGTCTAGCAGCCAAGTGGGATCAAGGGTCAGGTCACCTTTTTATTTTGGGCCCCTAGACCAAAACAAGCGGTTAACCCTTACAGTGCTGGGTAAGCCCCACTGCACGTGTTGTATTCCTGGCGTTCCTCTTTAAAACGTAACTCCACCCTTCCCAATTTTATTTGGATAGAGCAAAGAGACTAGTATCTCTAAGGTTTTTATTGCTATTCCTGGCCTCATTGGTTAGATTTGCCCACAGATCCTTTCCCAAGTGACATGAAGTCACTTGCACAGTAAGTGTCAAGACAAAATGCAATGCGGATGTAAAGACACTACACTTTAGTAGAATGGAGAGGGATTAGGAGTTAAAATCGGTCTGCTTTTGTTGCAGTCTTCGTCCAGTGGCATCTACTCCCCTGACTTTTGTCTGGGACACCAGGACAAGACATGAAAGGACATCAGACCAAAAGGGAAACGCATCCAAACCTGACAGAGGCTCTGTTATTCTAAACTAAAATGAAGATAATTTAGACTGGAGTGTGGCTTTAATTTCCACAGGGGAGAACATAAGGTGTACTTGATGTGTGCTCTATCAGGACTACCTGTGTTGGGGAATATAAGTGAGACACTGATGTGATTTGTAGGATGGGAAATGGGTTTTGGTTGCTATGGGTAACAATCATGTTTTCCTCCATATCTTGTTAATCATCCCAAAGTATTTAGTAGGCTTTAAATGCTTGTTATGGGGATGTTTGTTTTTAATGCTGATCAGTAAATGTTGGCAAGTGTTTTTCTAATGGTGGTTTTGTTTTTGCCTTTTTCAGAGGATGTGACCCCTATCCCTTCAGACAGTACCCGCAGAAAGGGTGGTCGCCGTGGTCGTCGTCTGTAGTTCTCCAACTTTGTCTTTCAATTGTTAATAAAATAATCCGACCAAAAAGATGCCTGTGTTAGTCTTTTCTTTAAATGAAACTTAGTCCTGTGTATCCTTAAGCCCTCGTTCACACCTGAACGTTTTGTAAAAAGTTCTACGCTCGAAGAACGCTCTACAAAACGCGCAAAAATATAAATTGCATTGGAGTCAATGGACTCGTTCCCACCTTGCCGTATTTCCGCCCGTCCTGAACGCGCTACAAAACGGCCCACGCCTGAAAAGGTACAGGCACTACTTTGGGCCGTTTTGTAGGGCTTTTTCCATTGGAATACAGCCAAGTAGCCTTCGGAATCGCGCGACTTTTTTTTACCGCGAATCGCGGTAAAAAAAACGCGCGACAGACGCGCTTTTGCAATACGCCTAGGTGTGAACCCAGGCTAAGGGTGGATATTTTTTCTGTGGACACCAGTAAGAGGTCATAAAGAAACCTGGGATTCATAGGATGAAGAGGACAGCATTCTTCAGCATGTGAAAGTGGACCTGTTATGTGGGAAACATGCTATTTGTATTTGACCATTTCTGTAAATGCCAGCTGCCTTCCTTTTAACTTGGAGTAAATAAGATCTTCATCAGCAACCTTTTTATATAGTCGTGATCTTGTCCTTTTTAAATAACCTAAAGCTGAAACTTTCACAAGCTAGTTGTAGCTGTTTCTTTATGTGAATAAAGGACAAGATTATCCCGAAACAAAGGTGTGCTGGTGAAGATCCTTATTTTTCCTATAACTCCATTGTTGTATCATCCGCTAGTTTACTACATACAGCCCCCGCCATGAACTGTGGGCAAGCCTTGTAAGGTGCATGACGGATGCAATACAACTTTCCTTCCAAACTTAGTAATGAGCTTCTGATCTGCAGATATGTCCCTGGGTGGTGACTCAGCAGGTATTGAAGCTTAGTGGGTCTGTCGGGCAACTACAAGTTTTTGGGTGGTTAAGTATCTGAAGCCAAATGTTTGTTTTGGATGGTGTGGGGAACGATTAGAACCTCTGTCAGATTCTATTGCTGTCTGTATTCCCAATGGGACATAGTTAAAGAGAAAACATTTTATCGCCCAAACCCAACAATGAACTTTTCCCTTTTAAACTTTAACTACAATGGACACATTTTATCTGTCCAAGAAGTGCAGAAATGCCCTCAGCGCTTAAGTCCTGTTGCCAGCTCACCACATAGCATTTTTTTTGTGGTCAGAATTGTCATCCCTAATGAGTTTCCTTTTACGAAACTCGGACGCGCCAATTCTCACGTCTCCTTAACCATTCTGCTGACTCAATACTGAAAGGGTTAAACGCATTGAGATAATGCAAGCAGTGTGTACAAGACACCGCATAGCTCTGAATTTGACGTGATCCCTTTTTATTTCTGGTACTTTTGGAGGGTGTTTTAAAGGATAAAATATGGGGATTTACTGCATGGGTTTTGTCCTGACCATCACTTTATGGAAATGGAGCAAATCGGATTGATCTGATGACACCCACTGATAGTACATGGTTTGGAGATGGTGTTTGGTAGTACATGGTTTGGAGATGGTGTTTGATAGTACATGGTTTGGAGATGGTGTTGCATTAAGACCTCTGTCTGAGGTTACTTTCCCTTCCTGACTCTGGCCTCACGGCTGAAGTTTTCACTACAGTCATGCAAGACTTTATGGCCCACATCATCCAGTTATGTGGTGACCTGATCTACCCGGGGCCTCTAATTCATTAGCTGCTGAGATGGATTCTGAATTGCTCCAGTTTTTACCTGAGAAGTCGCAGTTCTCTGCCATTACTCGCAAATTAAGAGACTGTTTTCACTTTTGTTGATGCAGTGTGCATCACTCTAGGGCAGGGGTCTCAAACCTCCGGCCCTCCAGCTTTGGTGAAACTACAAATCACATGATGCATCTCTCTCCGGGAGTCATGTCTGTGGCTTTGAGAATCTTGCAATGCCTCATGGGATTTTTAGTTCCACAGCTGTAGGGCCGGAGGTTTGAGGCCCCTGCTCCAGGGGATCAGCCTGTTGCTTCTATCTGTTCTATTCCCAGTCTTGGGTCCTTAAGAACCCATAAGACTGCAAATACTTTCCTGGTATACCTGCTGTTCCAAGTCTTCCTCTACGGAGATTTGAAAAGCCATGATGTTTGCTCCACCCAAGCACCTAATTAGCCTTGTACCCTTTTGAAGAGTGCTTTGTTAAAAAGTGGTCTTCTCTGACTGTGGAGCCTTAAAGGAGAACTATGAGGTGAGTGCTTTTCACTCACCTCATAGTTGTAGCAGATAAAGTTTAGTGGAAAAAAATTAAAGTCCCCCCCTCCAAATTTTAAGTTACAAATAAAGAATTAAGAAAAAAAAAAAATATTTAAAGTCCCCACCCATACATACACACATGCAAACATGCGTCGGGGGCGCATACGTGCAAAAAAGACGATTGCGCCCATTACGCCGCACATGTTACATATCGCCGCGAACGTCGCAGTGAGAGCAATAAGTCTAGGGCCATCAATCACTGATAACACTAAACTGATGAGCGGTAAAAACGTTTAAAGTGTCGCCTATGGCCAATTTTGGTTGCCGTCGTTTTCTGTGATGTCACGGGTGCGTGCAATTTTAAAGCTTGACATGTTTGGTGTCTATTTAACCGATGTGACCCGATCTTTTATATTTGACCAAAAAACTGGGTAATAATAAATGTTTCCTAATTAAAATAAAACCCGTAGTGGTGATTAAATACCACCAAAAGAAAGAAAGCTCTATCTGTCCCCAAAAAATGGTATAAAATTAATTTCAGTACAGCGTTGCATGACGGAATAAACGTCAGTGAAAGTATCGCAGCGCTGAATACTGAAAAATGGCCTGGCCAGGAAGGGGGTCTAAACACCTGGTCTTGAAGTGGTTAACAAAAAGGCCACCAAAGCAGTGGAGGATGTACCTGTCTTTAAGGACCCATATGATAACCCATTAGAATCTCTCCCTAAAACTCCTTAACCCCATATTGGATATGTCCTCATTATGCCAAACCTTGACTGACAGGTTGAAGACCCCTGAAGTGGAGCTAACTCCCCATTTAAACATTGCCCCATTTCTTTAGGCACTGCTGTGCTGTCAAATACTGTCGAATCATTGTTCTCAAACTTTACAATTTCAGACCTCTGACCTTCATTTCAGCTCGGCAGAGCTGTGCACACCCAGTTTTTGCTGTATTTTTTTTTTTTTGCATCCTAGCCATCAGGCCCTCCTTCCTGCATTGACCCACATCATGGCAATGACCTGCCTGCTCTAAGGCAGGGTTTGGCATGTTATTGGGGAAATTTGCAGGATTTGTTGGTGACGTCAGTGGAGGGTGGAAGAAGGCATGTAGGAAGTAAGCGCCAGGCTGGATTGAAGATGGTGACAGCATCGGCTGGAGGAAGGGTTGCACAGGGAGCAGTATAGTAAGTCTATAAACCTATGAGAATTGAGTGTTCATTTCTTAATGACTTTGGGGCACATATGATGCAGGATTTTGTATCTATTTACCAGTAGACTGGGTAGTTCTGCTTCAAAAGATAAGTTACTGCTGCAGTTGATCTCGAGTGGAGCAAATGGTTGTAGCTCATAGCTACAGTTTTAACAGGCTGCTGGAGGCCTACCATCTCATCCCTCGCATGGGTCTCCTGTCTGTACACATGTGGAGGACATGCTGGTTGAAGTTCTGGACTGTGAAAACTATGTCTAAAAAGCCTCTGGTCCGCATGGCCTTCATTTATCTACCCTGTCAAAATCCAGACCCCCCCAAACTTGCTCCCAGTCTATAAGGTCTCTCCAATCCACCAAATCCTCAGACAAAGCTTGACATAAAGGTGTCTCCACAGGGGGGACATTTGTTAGCCATTGCAAACACTTGGAGTGCTTGCATCCCATTTCGCCTGGATTCGGGAAGAAGGGGGCATCCTGCGCCATCTTGAATCCAAAAGCACTGAATCTCTTCATTTGATCTCAGATGTTCTGTACAGACTCTACCAGGTCAGTCATCGCCTCCCTTCACCAGGACGACTTTTTGGCTTCAGTGGATATCAAAGACTCATACCTACATATTCCCCTCTTTGCAGAGCATCAGTGTTTAGTAGGCTTTGCTGTGGAGTAGACATGTAAATTTTGTTTAGTTCCAAATGCATATTTGTCTGCCTTTTGGTAAATTTGGACATTCGGATGCATCTGAATTTCCGAATTCCAACGCGTCCAAATGTAAACGAATCCGTATTGTCATTTAACGAAAAATTTGATCTGAATTTCGTTCAAAGTGAAACTAAATCGGACATGTGACTGTTCTCTGGCCAATCGGATGTTTTGTTGGCTGTTGGGGGTTGCATCACAGGCACGGTCATGTGACTTCCTATTGTGGATCATTCTGAAATCCGAATAAGGAAAGAAAAGTCTGAATAGATCGAAAACGAAAACATTTTTTTACTGGGTTACATGTCTGCTATGTAGCCGATCTCCATCAATCTGCTACACTACCAGTTTGTGGCCCTGCCCATTGAGCTTTAGTCTCCACTTTGGGTGTTCACTAAGGTGCTCGCTCCACTATGAGCCCTGCTCTCATGGCATCCCCATTGTTGGATATTTAGATGAGCTCCTGTTGGTCAGGTACAAAAGTTTTATTCTTGCATTTACCTCAAGGGCCAAAGTTTTTACATCTTTTTTTCCCCTTGAGGCTCATTTATACCATATTGGACCTGTTGCAGTTAGACTCCACTTATCTTAATGGAAACCAGAAAGAAATATGGAGCCTTCCAACGCTGACCTCCTATTGAAAATGATTTTCTCTTGGCTCTCTTATATCAATGCTTTGTGTCATTGATTTAGAAAAAGAACACAACATGGGAAGAATATGTTGAATTAGTATGACAGAGGTTGTCTCATCTATTTCAAAACAGGTTTTCTGTAAGTGAATTTGATAAAGTAATGATTATTCCACTTTAAAAATATCCCCAAATATCCAATATTTACACATCTGGATCTATATCAAAAGCCACAAAAAAAAGCTATTTTAGGTGACCTAATATTCAAATTTATTGACAAACGCATGGAAACTACGAGATGGAAATGTCTAACTCCTCTGTCAATAGGGAAACTCATATAGGAGGCTCATATCTACTATGAAGTGTGTGACATGTATTGCAGTCATGTAACATTGGTATTGGCAAACCTGTCTGTGATAGCAAGACAAATGTGTACCTGATTCGCCATTGGATCTGAAGTTTTGTTTTTTTCCTTTCAAGCACGCACACTTATTTGGCCTGCAAGAACTGATGTTCTGATTTAGTTCTACTTCTTCTCACCACAAGAGGGGGAGCTTTACTTGCTTCCTAAATCAGTAGGACAAAGTCATGTACTGCCATTTTCTGGCCTTATTAAGAAATTAGACTGATAAAGCAGAAGTTGGATAGTAGAGATGTCCTGTTCATGATGAAGACCAAACAAATCTCAATGCCTGAATGCAACTTTGACATGTGTTAGTAACTCTGTAAATATCTTAGGGTGGTCTTTATAAAAGTTCTGCCTAGTGTATAACTGGGCAGATACCATTCGCATGGTACATGTGCCCCTAGATGGCGCTGACAAGTATAGGACATGTATAGCCAGGTGCAGTGGGGTGCACCCGCTCCGAGTGACACCATCAGAGGGGTGACACTAAAATGACTGACATTTTGATGTCACCCCCCTCTGAAAAGTGGGGCATTTGGTAATGGACCGAGATCCCAGCAGCTGCACAACAGAGGAGGGGACCCGACGGCATAACTTATCCTGCCGGATAACGGTCCCTTCCTCTCTTTGCCAACGTCCATCTCGAAGATGGCCACCAGCAGTAAAGTGCGCATGATTTAATTACGCATGTGATGCCATGTGCGTGCGCAATGATGTTGCGCATGTGCATGATGACGGGGTGCCACCCAGCCTGTTGAAGCCTCTGGCCAGGTGGATGCTGTTCACACAGCACTAGGCCATACACTGCTTGAATTTTCTTTGAGTACTGCTGACTGATAAATTGAGCAGTTTGTGACCCCCCTTGGGACACTCTATTCGTCAAAAGTCAATTTTTTAAAAAAAATCGACTTATCTGAATAGCTGATCTGAAAATTCTCAGGCGAACAATGACTCAAGTCAGTTGTAATAATATCCTGCGGGGAGGATTTGAAAAGTGTACGACCATCCTTAGTGTTTTAGGTAGGATGAAAACATGACAAGTTACGGGGAAGTTGTGATTTTAGTCCCTTTGTTGTGAATTAAGAAGATTAATTTCTCAACAATGCCTATAGTTTTAGTGGTGAATGAGGGCTTGTTTTAAAGTGCTTTTACCATATGCTTAGTATATGTAAAACTTCAATGGATATAGTTTGGGCACAGATTCACTTTAAAGCAGACCTTTCCCTCTAAACACCTAAATCCCCTGTTCATGCAGCTCTGCATGCTGATCCCTAAACATCCTTAAGGCCTGGTTCACATTTTGTAGCGCTTTTTCTGCCCTAAAAAAGCGGTCAGAAAATATGCTACAAAAAAACCCCATTCATTTCTAAGACCCTGTTCACATCTCAGCATTTTGTCGCAATAAGCAAAACACCTGTCGCTGGAAAAAGTACATGGGCTTCTTTTTTGGAACATTACAGCTTGTTTTGACCCCTTAGACTCACGCGTTTGCTGTGTTTTTGCACGTTTATACACGCGTTTGCTGATTAACATCATTGAGCTACAATCTGCTCACAAAAAACATCCAATTTGATTTATGCGATTAAAGCATGCAACAAAAGCACGTGCAAAAACGCTGTTGCCTAGGTAATCCCAGCCTAAAGTGATTTTGAAGTCAAAAAGATTTTAACCAGTTGACATCCATGGTGTTAAGCCCCCTTCCCATCCAGGCCATTTTTCAGTATTCAGCGCTGCGGTACTTTCACTGACATTTATTCCGTCATGCAGCGCTGTACTGAAATGAATTTTATACCCTTTTTTGGGGACAGATAGAGCTTTCTTTTGGTGGTATTTAATCACCACTGGGGTTTTTATTTTTTAATATATTAAGGAAAAATTACAGAATTAAAAAAAAAAAAACAGTTTAGTTTACTGTTTTTTATTTGTGACTTTTTTTAAAAACTTTTTTTGTTTGTGACTTTTATTTTTTTTTACTTTTTTTAGTTTAAGGGCTTGTTTCCACTAGCTCGCGTGTCTCCCGCAATGTCCCATGCCTGTAAATTAAGGGATTGCATACATAAAGTCTCCTTGCGTTCTGTGGCAGGAGGGGATGTGGCAGTGCCATTCAAGTCAATGGCACTGCAGACACGCCCCCCACCTGCAGTACGATCAGCCGCACAGAAACGCGTGGTAATAAAATGCCCTGCGTTCCAGTGCGGTACGATCGCAAAAAATCATGCATGTACTATTTTTTGTGATTGTACTGCACTGGAATGCAGAGCATTTTATTACCACACGTTCCTATGCGGCCGATCGTACTGCGGGCGGGCGCCGTGTCTGCAGTGCCATTGACTTGAGTGACACTGCCACACCCCCTCCTGCCACAGAACGCAAGGAGACTTTATGTATGCAATCCCTTGAGTTCCAAGCACGGGACATTGCGGTAGATGCATGTGTTGGTGGAAACAAGCCCTTTCTCAAGCAGAGTGCTATGCAGTCACCCTTGTGTACGCAGGTAAGTTGTGTGTGTCTCCAGAAACACAAATACACCGCAAATCAAGCTACTTCCCTCCCCCGGGCCCCCCTTCTCCAAGCTAGTAGAGGTACAGTTGCACTGTCCTTTGTGCTCATGTACTGGACAGGAAGTTCAGGGAAGCTAAACTGAGAAACATGGAAGCAACTGTTCAAAAACATGATGATTGTAAGTGTTTGGGCAAAAATGTAAAAGCAATACCTTTCTGGGCAATGTATATTTGTTTGATCTGGATTCATTATTAAAAAAAAGTTTGCGTCCGTTACAGTGAAATGTACTCTCCTGTGTACTGCATTGCCTTACTTTTTATGTGTTGTTCTTTATACCGCATTGTATGAATTTTTCTAATAAAAATTGATTCAACATTAAAAAAAAAGTTTGAGAATGTAATACTTCTTTAAACAAGACCTTTTTGTAATATAAGAAGCATTTGTTAACTTACATTTGGTTTTTCCCACTTCCACATTTTCAAAAGATGGTGGTGACATAGCCAGGGCCTCAGAGATGTCCTATAGGAAGGCTAAGTCACCAGTGCCTTCCAGGGAACTCTCGTAGGCACTACTTTGCAAAATTGCATGAGATCTTGGGAAAAAGCCATTCATTATTTCTACACAGACCTCGCACTGACATCATCAGTGGGCCGGCATTGAAAACAAGGAAAAAGAAGCCAGCCATCATCATGCACAGGGCCTTACAGACAGAAAGGTGTTGTATAAAAGGTATTTATTAAGAACAAATCACTGCCATGGGCCCATGCCTATAGGCCTTCCTGTTCCAGCACATCTGCCATGTCTTAGTGACCTGGGCATGGCAAATCCTTAACCCCTTCATGACTGAGGCCCTTTTTTCATTTTTTGCACCCATGTTATATTCCACATTTTAGGCCTGAAAATGACATAAAACCCCCCAACATTATAAATTTCTATCAAATTGGAGTTTTTTTTTATACAGCGCTCCGATTCTGGCTGATCATCTAATGCAAACTTCAAAAGACGTAGAAGTTGGTTTGCTCCATGCATCACTTCCTCATTTATAAGAACATTCCTGTTGTTTTGCATCAATGTGTAACCATATGGAGAAGTTTCTGTAGTTTTAATTTCCGTAGTATAAAATGAATCTGAGATGTGGGAGAAAGAGAAAGCTGCCAGGCCTGTCCTTGGAAAGTCCCTGTTGCTAATCTGTTGACTCTCAGTCGTATGATCTCATTAGACCAAACAAAACACATTTTCACAATTCCGAAGAAGGATCTGTAGCTCCTGTTCATTAACTGTCTGTGATAGGAACGGGTTGTTTAACCACCGTAGGACCAGAGCAATTTTTTCATTTTTCACACACATGTTAAAATCTGAATCCTTGGACAGAAAATTACTTTAACCCCCCAAACAATTATATATTTTCTGAAACACAGGCTTCAGCGCCTTTGTTTCAGAAAATACATAATTGTCCTACTGGTAGCTGCTTTTTTTATCCACATAGGTGGATATTTGCGCAAAATTTTTATCAAATCATTGTTTTTAGGAAAAAATACACTAAAATGAATGTGGTACCTTCACAGGCAGATACAGCCGACCAGATCACTTGTTCATTGAAGTTCTTTGTCTGCTAGAAAAAAACATTACCAAGACCACGGATGCTACTGCTATGTTGGTATAACCACTAGAGGATGACGACATGTCTGTTATATATATCTATAGATATATAGACACGTGTATATACAGTGGGTCAAAAAAGTATTTAGTCAGCCACCAATTGTGCAAGTTCTCCCACTTAAAATATATATATATATATATATATACACGTGTCTATATATCTATATGTACAGTGGTCCTGAAAGTGGATAAAGATGAATTCCAGGCAGGTTAAAGAAAATTCCAATGAACGCACATATGAAGATATAAATACCGGCTGGCTCAGAGATGATACAATCATGTGAGCGCTGGGGCCTGTGTAGTTTTTTTTTTTATGTGTTCACAAATGTTTGACAAAGATCAACTCTAGGTGTAGCCTGCTGTCACCTTGTATTGTGCTGCAAAATGACCATGTACAGTCTGATCAGGGACGGAGAAGAGACTAAGGAAATGCTTCTCTCTCCCTGCAGCAGACTGATGTTATCCCAGCCTAGGCAGCGTCCTTCAACTGGAGGTCAGGGATTGCTTCTATTGATACAGATTTTCTGAAAAAATTTGCTGTTGCTGTACAGGTGAAACTCGAATAATTAGAATATCGTGCAAAGTTCATTTATTTCACTAATGCAACTTAAAAGGTGAAACTAATATATGAGATAGACTCATTACATGCAAAGCAAGATAGTTCAAGCCGTGATTTGTCATAATTGTGATGATTATGGCTTACAGCTCATGAAAACCCCAAGAACCCCAAATCCACAACCTCAAAAAAGTAGAATATTACATGCAATCAATAAAACAAGGATTGTACATAGAACAATATCGGATCTCTGAAAAGTACAAGCATGCATATGTACTCAGTACTTGGTTTGGGCCCCTTTTGCAGCACTTACTGCAATGACTTTTGCACGATATTCTAATTATTCGAGTTTCACCTGTATATTGTGTCATGTCAGGAATGTATGCAGGCACACTTGCAAAGTTACTGAAAAGTTCACAATAAACCCCATCTCCAGAGTAAAAAAAGTCTTGTTTGTCACTTAACTCGCAATCACATTATGATCTGGCAATGGGTCCTTCTTCTCTCTGTTTACTTCCTGCAGGGGTCCTTCTCCCAGATGTCCACATCTCTGCCTGTGTGACATGGACAATTCCCGCTGGTTGTCCTCTCAGGATCCAGGGCAGAAAAGAGAAGTCACCAGCACACCAATTTCCACATTATCCAGCGTCCATAAAGATGGAATGACAATCAACATCACAATGAAAAATAAGGTTTCGGAACAGCATGAGGTTTCTTTATCAGCCAAACCTCACTTTGTTTGCCTGATGAAGGAACCTCATGCAGTCCCGAAAACATTGCTTTTCATTGTGATGCCATGATTATCCGATGTCAATAAAGACAGAACAATAAGGTGGCAATTGGTGTGCTGGTGACTTTGTTATATGCGGCATCATCTGCAGTCACTACGGCACCCAGCCAAAAAACATTTAATGATAAATGGGCCAGGAGTGTAATGGGACACATATGATTGACTCTCAGGATCCAGAGGACTACAGATGTCTGCCCTAGGGGAGTCAAGGCCAGGAGATTCAGGTGAATAAAATTTGCTTCAAAAAGGTAAGAAACAAAAAAACACTTTTTTTTTATTTTCATACAGATAATACATATCTACATTTTACAGCACATAGCTTTATTATTATGGAATAACAGTAATTTATAATAATTCTGTTTATAATAAATATCTATTATAAAAATGTATATATTCTAGCCCAGACAATATACTTGGTTACTAATAAATTGTGCAGTGCGCTTAACAGATTAATATACATCCATTAAAAAACCACATCAGTAAACAAAATTGCTAACACAATGTGATTGGTGCACTAGTGAAGTGCTCAAATACAAATTACATAACATGCAGATAAAAAAAAAACATTCACTACATTGTGTTAATAGTGACGTGTGCAAAATGATCCTCATAAATTAGTGACGTGCAAAAAAGTCCCGTTCTTAAGAACTCCAATCTGCAACCATGGTTAATGAATCATAAAAACCAATAGATCATCCGTGCCACCTCCAGTGCTATTCTCCACTGTCAGTGAAATGGATAAAGCAGGATCCACACTCACCAGATACAAAGACCCCTTTTTATGATGGTCATATAGGAGGATTATTCACTTAGGAGCCAAAGGATCCAGCCGTAGCTTTGGCTGATCTTTCGGCTCTCTTTGGCCGCCGGAGCCCTTCGGTTCAATCAAACTGAAGGACTGCTGTATGGGCTATTCGGTATAGTCCGTACAGCAGCCGAAGGCGGCCGAGCGGCTCAGCCAAGCCGAAGGCATATGCTTCGACTCGACTGACCGAAGTGACAGCCGAAGCGGGGCGAGCAGCCTGCCGAAGGCCGACCTTTTGCCCGCAAATGACAGCTGGGCAGAGCCAGCCGTGATCTCACTGCTGGCTCTGCCCGGTTGTAATGACAGATCGTGTCCCCAAATGACCTGGGGACGCTGAACTGTCATCAAACAACAACAACTGGGCAGAGCCGACCGTGACATGACGGTCGGCTCTGTCCAGTTATTCATTGGCTGGGACAATGGCCTGGTAATGAAGAGAGGTGGTTTAATGAGAGAGGTGTTTTTTTTTTATTCAGCATCATACAAAATTGCAGCATACACATATTAATACAAAAATGCTGGATTTGAGCTTATTTGTGAGCATTGCCAGCTTGGTAATTAGTGTCACCATCTGTGGAATTCTCTGAGGGCACTTTTAGGTTACAGCCCTAAAAAGCACACCATCATTAAATTTATTTTGAGAGCTAAAACGTAAATGAACTAGAGGAGAAGACATACTTATTCTGTTTTTATGGGAATTCAAGTTGATGGTATAGAGAGGAGAGCTGATTATACTATTACGGAGAATAGAGATGGTAACTCTGCCTTTTTGGGTATGGATCCAATGCAACTGCAGTGCTGGATAGCTGATGCTGTTTTGGAAAGCAGAGTATAAGAAGATTGGAAGATTGGAAATTCCTATACTCCATCTAGTGGCAATAATGCAGTGAGAATCCACAAGACATTCGCAGAGCAATTCGCTCTATGAATGTATTATTTCTAAATGTAGAAAAATCGATGAAATAATTTGTTAAATAAATATCAGTGTCACACATTGTTCTAAATACAGCATCTTGTCAGTGCTGTCATTTGTGGCATTATTAGATTGCTTCCTTTACTCTTATGTTAGCTCACATCTATAGTTCTCCATCAGGTCCTCTTCTGCTGATTGACAGCAGCAGAGGACGGGTGCAATAGCCAATTGCTATTGGCTATTGCAAATTGAAATGGCTAATAGCAATCTAGCTATTCATTCCTATGCTGTTTTTTTAAAAAATTATTATTCTGACGGCAGCTTCTTTGCTATCTGCCATCGCTGGGGCCTTTTGAGGATGCTGGAGGCTGGTTGTACAGTGTGGCACTGGATATTGAGGTGACACGTAGTTCTGGTGCATCAGGGTGTCTGCACAGTTAGTGAATGTGTGCTTAAGGCCCAGAGTACCAGCAATGTGTTATATTTTTAAGTAGGGATGCACCAGTGCCAATATATATATTTCCTGATAATGCCTGCATACAGAGGCGTAACTAGAACCTTCAGGGCCCCGGTGCAAGAAACCATCAAGTATGAGTACCACTCAAGTATGAGTACTCGTGAAAATGCCCAGCATCATAGATAAACATGCATAACCATAGAGACTCTGAATATCAGTCATTCAAATCAGCGTATGCTGTTGTATTTTCAACATTTCTCACGTTCAATATGTTGCTGGGAGAGTTTTAGCAGGTGCTGAAAATGTTGTTTTTTTTAGCTTGCGGGGTCACGCCTCACTGAATATGCCCTGCACTTAATGAAGCAGAGCAGTTTGCATCAGTAACAGCTTATTAAACTCTGTTTTAAAAAAATATGCTACCCCACCTCAGCTTCCTGTACATCCTGTAGATCTGCAGTGTGTTTTCCACACTGCTTGTTTGACCATAATAATAATAATGGAGTCAAGCACTTACAGTGAACCTGATCTCAAAAAGTGAAGGTTTGCTATGTTATTACATAGCAAACCTTCACTTTTTGAGATCAGGATATCAGAATGTTAATTGTGCCTAATCGCTTGAGTATCAGTCTGTACATATACCTTCATTACCAGTAGGGTTGCACAGATACTTTTCGAGTACCAGTGCAGATACTTGGCATTTTCATGAGAACTACCAGGGTTGCAGAGTTTGCAGCTGGGACCTGGCTCTGGCACTCCACCACTGTCCTGAAATCATTAGTCTGTATTGTTTTAGAAAAACTGTCACATGACAATAAACAAAAATGTATCAGTATATCTGTGAGTACTCGGCAAGTACCAGTACTCGTACTCGCAAAACTGGTATCTGTGCATTCCTTTATTTATATTTATAAAAACAAAATCGTACATTAAAACAGAGAAGTACAAATCCCAGGAGCTCCGTGTGCTCCTTACAAATGACAGCTGCCTCCTAATTTTAGAATTTGTCTCTAGTGTAGTCTTGGAGCTCAAAAGTATCGGTACATGTACTCGTACTTGTACCGAGTACTGTACTTGGTATCTGTGCAACCCTAATTACCAGCCACTGTTTAGTTTTCAGTGCTGCAATTGTCTGATAATTACTCGGTCATGCAACACTGTACCCAAATTAATTTTATAATTTTTTTTTAGACAGAGCTGCGGTTTTTATTATAAAGCAATAAATCTAAGTAATAAAATATAACAGAAAAACATTTCCATTACTTCCTGTTATAATACAAATAGAAAAAAATGCCACGACAGTACAAACACCCCCAAAATGACACCTTTATGAAAAGTAGACACCTCAAGGAGATCTAATTTTTTTATGCAATTTTTGGAAATGAAGAAACATGCTGGTAGTAGGGGAATGGGTATGAGGGGTAATGTGCGAAAAAAGAGAAGTAAGGTAATTAATATACAGGCACTACAGCGACAGGATCGAGATGAAATATACAGAAGAGGGGGAAGGCGGGATAAAAAAACGATCCAACTGTAAAAATAATGAAACCTACAGCTTGAATCTGCTGCTGCCTGCCTCCCTAGAATCCTTTCTTTCATTAAATTCTCCTTTCTCTGCTTCCTCCATTGTGAACAAATGTAAAACGTTGTAGTGTTTACATTTGTGATTGCAGTAATTGACCTTAACAGTAATCACAAGAGATAGGAGCCACTCTGATTGGCTCTCAGCATTTTGCCTGTGATCTGAGCTTCAATAATACTAAATCCTTGTTTACCTCCTTCATTTGGAACCAGAAACCCCCACAAATAAAAAACACTCTCCTTACTTTACCTCAGAATCAGGGAGGTGTGGATTTTCCCAACATAGGCCTCTGTTATAAGCCCTCCATCTCACCAGGATTGTTGACTGGTGTTGCTGTGGTAATCCCAAATGATGGGTCTATATAAAGCCAGCTACCCCGATCCAAAGCTTACCCTTGTTGTTCTCTCATCTGTTGGGTCTCAAAACTTACAAACTATCTGCTCTCCTCTTAATGTTGTGAAACAAGTCTTCCCTTCTCACAATATCTCCCTACCCACCCATACCCTAAGACCCTCCTTGTAGGTGACAAAGGCTTTCTGCCTGGCCTAGAAAACAAATATTAAAAATCCCTTTTATATCAATAAATTCAAAATTCTTTTCCCCAAAGTGTTGGCTCTCTTAAATAGACATCCACAACATATAGAAACACCCCTTAGACTCCAGCCACACACTCCCTCTCTTACATATACAGTTACGCAGTTCCCCACCTGAAGATTGAGTTCCTTCCTATATCCACGATTGGGAGTAAGACCTTCAGATTCAAATACCCTGAACCACAAAAAAAAACAAAAACACATGGTTGTCCTGTCTACACTACACTAACTCTGTCGCATATAAAAACACTATAACAGTAACCTGAGATCAACTCCCCAGGCCCAACCCTCCGGATACCATCTCCCACTTTTTCCCCCACTAACCTTTCTTCCTTTTTTGTCCTTCCTTATCATTTCTTTTATTCTTCTGCCCCTTCTCCCTGCCTTTGTACTTCATTTGCCTACCATTTCTAACCCCCTCCTCCCGATATATATAAATTTTCTCCTATATCTAGCCACCCTCTTATACCTTACCCACTCACAACATACCTATGACGCTGTAGAGAGGGGGGCTCCTGAGATCATTTCTCTGCTCTCCACTCCTCCCCACCTCCTGTTGACTTTCAAAGGCAGAAGTCCGCAAATCAAAACAGCAGAGGGCCTACACACTGGGCACCGAGACAAGCCAGGACATGTCTGCTGTTTCCCTCCATTCAATCCTCCCCAGAACAAAGGACACATGAGGGGAGGGGGTTAGTTGCTCAGCAACAGCCTGTGTACTGCCCCTTCCCTCCCCTCTCAGGCCGGCCCCTCCCGGGACCTTTGTAAGTGTTTGTGGGAAGGCTGCATGCTCTCTTCCTCGCTGAATGGTTGACTGGAGGCTGCGCTGAGGCCGGTCTCTGTCTGTGGATTCAAGGGATACGGACTTAACCATTCCTGTTCTGCTCCACTGCTGCTGTGAGGACTGCTGGGATCTGTTGTTTTACCCGTACTGGATGTACTCACACGGTGCCTTGTTACCTGTTGGATTACCTCTTGCTGCACCTCTGACCCCTGGACTACTAGCCTTGTGACTCTGGATCTACTCCTTCCTTGGCCCGTTGCCTACCTTCTGGGTGGACCCTCCCCGTGGCCTGCAACCCCCCAGGACCTAACCCCAGCCTTTGTACCTTGCTTTGTACACCTGAATTCCCCAATAAACACCCCGCACGCCGGGTTCCGTGTGATTTGCCTCTGTGTATTCTCTCTGCGCTCCTAGTTTGTCACAGACGCGCCTTGCACCCTTTCCCAACTTTCACTTAGTAAACCACCAAAGCACTAATTTCACCCTCACCATTCTCACCCTTAGCAATGGGGCCACCATTAATCCATTAAACCCTTATAATTCTTACCCTTAGTTATAGATTCCAGCTCCGTTAATACAACAGCCTACACTCATTTCCACAAAGTTATTTCATTTTTTAAAATATAAATTCTTTATTTATCCTTTAAGCTTTAAAAACCAAGTATGGGATACAGAAAGCAATAAAACAAAGGGGATGAGAATTCCCTCATTAACCACTTGAAGACCAGGGTGTTTCACCCCCTTCCTGGCCAGGCCATTTTTCAGTATTCAGCGCTGTTGTACTTTGACTGACAGACACATAGTTAACAGTTAATAACTTTATATGATCTTCTGGGCATATACCAAACAAAGAAAGACAACAAACGGATATATAATAGGATACTGTTCATGTTCAATTGCCACGGTTGTACACACATAACATATGGTTTTAGTTAGGGAAGAAGGAAAGGGGAACCAATTAAGGGTTTGGGGGGATAAGAAAAAAAGGGGGGAATTGGTAAGGTTTTGAGGAGAGAAAGACTTGGGGGGCAAGACAAAAAAAGGGGAGGTTCGAAACATTGTACAGGTGAAGAAAATAGAAGAGAAGAGGATGGAGAGGGAAGTGAGGAACTATGGGGAGAAAGTGAGGAAAGAACATCACTGCTCTGCCTGGAAAGTGGCCTGCTATGTATCAGGTTTGCCATTTATAGTAAGGATGGCCATAAGAGACCTAATCAGACAGAAGAGATTGATATTCAGAGGTGGAAGTGCATTCTTTCCAGAAAAAACAGTTTTTTTCTAAATGATTTCTGCTTCTGTTTTGAAGCGACAGTGTTAAGTCTTCCTTATTTTTTATATCATTGACTTTGTGCAGCCACAATTAAATTGTGGGGGGCTGGTCTGTTTCCAAAGACGCAGGATACAAGTTTTAGCAGCATTGAGAAGGTGGGTAGGTAAGGTTTTCCTATATCACTGTTTGGGAAACTCCTGTAGGTGTAACAGGTATTTAGTCGGATCTAAGCCTAAATCAATATCTGTGAGCTTCAAAATGATGTCATGGGCTTTTTCCTGAGAATGGGTGAAGAACAAGGAAATCTCAGAAAATGTGTAACAGAAAGCCTTCAACCTGATTGCAATGCCAATAAAAGGAGGAAGTGTTAGGAATCAATTTAGGTAACTTTTGCAGGACCAAATATTACCTGGAAAGTAGCTTGTATCCCACTTCCTGAAACCTATTGGCTATTGAGGCCTTGTGGGCGAAGTGTATAATATAGTCCCACTGATCATCCGTTAGAGGACAATGTTATTTATGATTTTTTTATGCTATCTTATATCCTTCTCTATTTTCCCTGTATATCTTTTCTTATAAACAGTGATTGTAAAGCATCTAAATTATGGACAATAATTGTAAAGTGGAAATTGCATCAAGATGGAACCTATTCTGTCAGATATTATATAACATATATGGAATAATAAATACAAAATTAAAAAAAAAATAACATTACATTACAAAATAATTTGTGTAGCAATGATATATTTCATTGTAATTAGGGATGCACCGATACCAGTTTTTCTGTATTGAGTACGAGTACCGATATATTGCTGATTGCCCGGGAAGGCGGCTCCATGCCAGGGAATCATGGCATGCCGCCCGGCTTCTTGATTTCCCGGGAAGCCGACTCCACGTTGTTTGGCTGGCTCAATTGTGATTGTCCAGGAAACCGGCTTCCCTGCCAATTAGAATCGAGTCGGCTTCCCGGCCAATCAGGAAGCCAGGCGGTGAGTAATGACCTGCCTCCCGCGTTTCCTGATTGGCTGGGAAGCCAGCTCCATGCTGATTGGCTGGGAAGCTGTTCGGCCGGTTCGATGCTGATTTGCCAGAAAGCCGGCTTCCCAGCCAATCAGCATTGAGCCGGCTGTTCGGCCAGCTCGATGCTAATTGGCCGGGAGCTGGCTTCCCAGCCAATCAGCATGGAGCCGCTTCCTGGTCAATTAGGAAGCCGGGAGGAGGGTCATTACTTGTCCACCCGGCTTCCTGATTGCCCAGGAAGCCAGATCCATGTTGGCATGTTCCCTTACGGAATTGCCGGTCAGAGGAAATCTACCTCTGACCAGAAGGTCCGTTATCGGGGAAGGTATCGGAGCATTTGGGCGCGTACAAGTACTCGCCCAAATACTCGGTATCGGCACAGATACAGATACTAGTATTGGTATCGGTATCGGTGCATCCCTAATTGTAATGCACCTGAATTCTTCCATAACGTTTCACCCCTAGCTCCTTTGACAATAGGAATGCTCTTGCTCCTAGATATGCAGCGATGAAGATGATCATCAAAGGGGATCTAAAGTCTACAAAAGCTAACCCTTACCCCTTCATGCCTGCTCAGTAAAATAATTAGTAAATATCTCAAAATTACCTATCCACAGCTTCTGTTAACCACACTAACACCAGAACACAACCATGGTGAGAAAGCCATATGGGGGCTGCACATGAGAAACCAATCAGTGGCTATGCCTCAACTCAGATCCTGACCTAAGGGGTGCCACAGCTTGCTCTGTCGCTGGTGGCTGAAGAAAGAACTTGGCTGAAGTTGTTCTTAGGAGAATGAATATGCTTCACCTTCAGGGTGTAGGGGTAATACATGTAAAAGCAGCATATCACTATCCACTGCTTACGCCTTGATCTCAATTATATTATTATAAACTGTAGGCTAATGTTATAATGCTACATGTATTCACAGAGGATTTGCTCAGAGTAAACAATGTGAAGTAGAGAAAACCAATGTTCCTCTTTCAATATTACTTGCATAACACAGGAAGTGGTGCGGTTATGCTTAAACAGAATAAAGACAGATACAAAATCAGGCCCAGATGGGCTGCTGCTAAACCTGAAGTACTCCCATCACAACTCAATACAACTTTCAAGCTGCAGGGATTGTAGTCCAGATACAGTCCATGATTTCTCTCATTGAGCCCTGATGAAGGGTGGGGTGTGTTTTGAATCCCTGCATTGGTTACTCTACTTGAATGCCCCCTGACCCTAATGGGATAAAGTTGTATGGGGGTTATTTTAATTGGTGTGGCACTTCAATTCCTGAATCTACTGCAATCATTGTCAAGCCAAAAATACTGTGCAGAGATCTGCTTGATTGTGGAAGCTGCCTACCCGTTAGCCAGATCACTCATATTCACATCACTTAACTACATTTAAGCATTAGTTAATGCTTGCTCGGCTGAAATGGTACCTACATCCACTAAATACTATAACCCAAGGAAATTCATAACAGACTTTAATGGTACCACTCCACAGTTTCGTTTAATACACATATTTATTTATAAAATCAGTTTCTCATCTTATAAGAAATCTATGTATTAAATGAAACTGTGGAGTGGAACCATTAAAGTCTGCTATGAATTTCCTTGGGTTATCACTTAACTACAGTTGGATGAGAACCCCCAAGAGAATAAACACATGGGCCAGTGCTATTTTTCCACACTACTGGTTATAGTATTCATACAACTGTGGCTACCTCAGTCCCCGGACAGTGACTGCATCACTGTCACTGTTTGGCCAAGATTTTTTTGTCCTGGCTCAGTTGACTTTTGTCGAGCAGGGTGGTGTTGACAGGGCCACCCACGGCTCGAATTTTGGCTGATTCCGCAAGAATTGGACACAATTCGAGCTCTCTATGGCTAGCTTAAGAAGAAACTCTGAGAAGATGAAAGGATTATGACATGTAAGAAGAGAAAGGGCTGTGATAGGGAACTGACTCTTCTGAAGAAGTCAACATTTCTAGCAAGTAAAAAGACACATTGTGGGAGAATAAAAAAACGTATTTAAGGAAAGGAAAAACACCTTTCACTTGATTTTTCTGTTTTACTTGCAATTGTTTTACATTTGCTGACAGGGTCTCTTTAAGTAAAGAACAAATGCACAAAAGTGAACTTGCCCTTTACAAATAAATTCAATTTTTGTTGAGGAAAATTCCCCACTAGGGCAGCAATGTACATACAAGGGTTTTATCAAGTTAACCAGAGTGAAAAAGAAATGTTTATCATGTTCTCAAGTGTTAATCAACCTCTCAGCTGTACACATGATAATTACTTTAGATCACCACTTTATTTTTCAAAGCTGACCAATCTCATTGTTTACCATTCATTTAGTTAATGGGTAAAAAACCCCAAGAACAAAAAACATTTCTAATCAAGTTGAACAGTAATGTGGTCGCTGCATTAGTTTTCCTTTTTTCATTAAAGGTAGAGGAAACACCTGGTGATCTTTCCAGTGCTTTGTCCTTGTCATTTCCTGTGAGCTGAAGTGAGCACAGAAGGCCTTATCTTTCTTTTGTGAAGTAATAATCCTATCAGCTGCCAAGTAATGGAGATGCACCAAGGCAACTATGTTTGAAGTCCAACCATGCCTCCCAATATAGATACAGTGGAGGAATAAGTGTTGTCACCCTAGGAAGTGTTTTATTCACAGGATTAACAGGTGAATATAAAGGGGGGAAAAGCCTGAGAAAAAAAAATGAAATAAATGCAGCTATAGTATCTGAGGACTGATCAGTAGGAATGAGTTCTGGTTCAGACTGAACACGGTCCGAACCTGAGCTCATCCATACAAGGAAGTTCCCTTGGCACACTTACCCAATCAGCTGCATCTGGACATTCCCCCGGCCCACAGCTGCATGTAAAACACTTGTTTTGATGTAATTCACCACATATGGTCACATAGCCATATTAGGTAAATGCCACTAACCAAATATAGGCACGTTGCCATATAGGGTCAATTAAGTCACTGCATGCCGCCCTTTGCTTATGTCCATGTTTGGGAGGAGCTCCTTCTGGGTTTGGAGGACTATGGTTCGGATCGAGTTCATCTCTGCTAATAAGCTGCAATATATTATTTTATGCTTTTAACTTTAGATACACTTTAAAGAAGAACTCCAGGGTTTTGAAACATTTTAAACTGAATAATTGAAATTAAATAAATTAACTGCTTGTTTTTTTTCTAGGGGTGAGAATAAAGAGGAAATACTCGCCTAATCCTCTTTCCTGTGGCAGTGACTGCTCTCCTCTCTCCTGCTCTGCTCTGGCTGTAATGTTATCCCTCTGCATCTTCACGTCTCTTAGACCTCTATTAGATATGATGATGTCACGTGTCCTTGGACCACCAGAGCCCAGGGAAAAAAGAGACTGCTGGGACCGATCTAGCAGTCAGGCGGGATTGAGGATCAGGTGAGCACTTAAACCTTGCAGTGCGGGGGTTAGCCCACTGCAAGGGTAGATTTTTTAAAATCCTGAAATTCCACTTTAATTTAGTTGCCTAAAGGTGCCCATACACTCCACGATTCTCGTATGAGAATCGCGGGAAATCCCGCGATCGTGCGAGAATCGTGCAGTGTATGGAAGGCGTGCGACCGTTTCTACTGTACGGTCGCACGTCTTCCGTGGAACCAGCATGCTAGAAACCCCGCCGGGAATCGTACGATTCTCGGCGAGTTAGTGGCCTGCTGGTTCGACAACTGCCGAACGGGCCGGTGTGCGCACGCGCACACTGCCCGTTTGCTGTCATCGTAAGCCCGCCGCTCATTACAGTCATCGTAAGCCCGCCCCTCAGGGGGGCGGGCTTGTGATGATCGCAAGTACGATCTGCCTGTCCAAGATGGGCAGATCGTAAGTTTTTTTAAGTACTTTACAACCCTCGCAAGACAAAAGTCTTGCGAGGGTTGTAAAGTGTATGGCCACCTTAACTTTATACTGTTTCCTATGACCATTGTGCATCTGCCAAAACCATACCGAATATTCAATTTACAGCCAATTATGTGACAGGGTCTCATTAAGCTGAGATACTCTATTATATTTCTATTTGTACCCACCAAATGGGAGGTAATTGTGAACATACAAAAACATGGCGGTATACTGTAGTTTGAAGACAACTTGGCACATTCATTCTGTCCTGTGCAACAAACAAAATCAAAGGATGAAGAGTGTCAAAGATATGGCGGCCATCCAGTCAGATTTGTCATCTTTTGGAAGTACATTAGACCTCACTTATATATAAATTACAGAACAAATTATTTATTCTGCTTCTCTTCCAGTGACTCATCCTATGTTTTCACATCCTCGTCTGCAGTATTTAACCCAGCTTACTTCTTAGGAAGTTTAGGTGAAAACCAGAAGGCCCAGTAATTCGGAAGTGAAACTGCTAAGCTGCACATTTGCTTTTTAGTTTTGGATACAGTAGAGAAGAGTAACACTTTCTGAATGGTTTTTATTTGTGTTGTGACCCCACCAAGGAGGATTTCCCTCACTCCCTGTCCCTGTGACACCTGAGCAAGAAACATGGGGTGTAGTTATCATCTGGAGAGGAAGGCATAGATAGCAATGAAGCATTTACAGAAACTCTAACCCTTTCCTAAAACTATTGGGTCTATTCACTAAGCTGCCGAGGGCAGCCGAGTGAATGACCGATCAGAAGTGAAGTGAGCCGAACACCGTTTCAGCACGGCTCAGCCGAGCCGATGCATATGCGTTCGGCTCGGCTGAGCCGCTCGGCCATGATCGGGAGCTGTACGGGCTATTGTGAATAGCCCGTACAGCACCCCTTCGGTTCTACTGAACCCTCCTGGGGCCGAAGCTAGCCGAAGGATCAGCCAAAGCTACGGCCAGATCCTTCGGCAGCTTCGTGAATAGACCCCTATGTTTTTGTCTACATTCCTGAGAGGAAGTTAGGAGAATTCTTCCCAACAGGAGAACACACAGCATTAAAAACCTGACAGAGCTTATAACCATCCCCTGCTCTATCTAAGATTAAACAAAGACAATGAGAAGACATCTATAGTTTTTGGTAGCATGAAAGATTATTTCACTGGATGAGCAGCGCTAGGAATTCAATTTTTTAACGTGTGAACATAAACCAATAAAATTTAAACCATGAATTTCCACCACGTGGTCTGATGAATAGTAATCAAACTAAGTGACAACAAAATTGGATACAATTGATCCTAAATCTTCTGTGGCAACTCTAAATCGATGCAATGTGTACTCATATAATAAATTATAAAGTGATCTATATAATATCGGTGAATGTTAATTGAAAGCTGCTGTACTATAAACCAATAGGTCTAAAGATATTTCAACTAAATATACAGCGCTGATAACTCAATTAATGAATGTTGAAAAAACTAAATGCAGGTGTATAAACACAAACTGTTTTTAACATGCAACTGTGTCACTATGGTGCAATCGATGCTAGTATCTTATTAGTCCAACAACAAGTAACATGTGAAACACAATGTTATTAAGTTATTCTATTTAGTGTCAATATCCTCTAAAAATAAAAAACCGTGGGGGCGTGGCCAGAAGCCGAGGCTAATGGTCGCAGGGAAGTAGAGCTCCGGCGCG
>NW_017306472.1:0-3297 GCF_000935625.1 Nanorana parkeri
AAAGGGTCTAAAAAGAAAGGGAGACAACAAGTATTCAAAAAGTGTTGAAGTTATAGTCCATCACAGGAGCGAGCTTGGAGCGGTGGCTACTTTACAACACCCACAGGGACCATGGGCAACAAAAGTAGCCACCCTCCAGAAGGAAGGACAATGTCAGAGATGATTTGAGGATGTACAGCCGATTGATACACAAATAAGATACATTGTTGTTAATAGTTACAGTACTTAAATGCATTTTTAAGATTTAACTTCTGAATTTAATGTCACTTTAATAAACTTTCTCTGCACCACAAGCTCAAATAAGCTTTTGAACCAGCACCCCTTCTCTGCACCTTTCAGGAATAAAAAAAAAAAAATATATAATGCAACCTTGTGCCCAAAATATAAATTAAAACAAAAGGCACGGCCAGAATTCCACTTTACTATCCATGCTGCCTGTCTAACAATTGCCTTTTTAAATTGGCACCTTGGCTGAAGTTTTTAAACAGCTCCGTTCACTGTCATTGTTATTGTTGACATTTGCTAAGTTCCCCAACAAAGCAAACAACAAATTCTGCAATTTTCAAACTCCTCGCCTGAGAAACGTACAGACAGGCTCACTCATAAATGAACAGACTTATCTGCTGACTGCAGCACAATTTCAGCTTTGAAGTCACACTTTGGTGAGCAGGAATTTTTACTGCGGAAAATGACACAGAGCGGTAATGTGTTGCATTTCTAATATTTCGGGGACCTTTTCATAAAATACGCCTCTGATCGGCGAAGATCGCAATTATTCCGTGCTATGCCCGCGGTCGCTCAATACTGCATTTAAAAACCAGATTTTGCATTCGAAGTTTCCTTTTTTCTTTAATGAAAATCTTGTTCATAAACTAATGGGCAAGCTAAATAGGCTATAAATGGCTGACTTTTATACCAGATTACTGTTCTTGCAGGAATGACATTGCCCTTGAAATCAACATATCAGTCAGCAAATTCAAAGGTAAAAGTCCCTGTAAACAGCTTGACGGTAAGGTTAGCCAGTCATTGTAGCTACGTTTATTATATAAGTGTTACATCAATACCACCAAACTTAGGACGCAGTGTGGCAGATGCTAATGTAGCATACCTGTCGTGTCTAATTAATGTAGAAAAGCCTTAGCTATTACATAATTGAATGTTGACATCCAAGCAATACTCTCTGGGGTGTGAGTAAATATATAATATCAGTGGAAACAACAGAATTTATGCAAAAGTGGACTTTCACTTTAGATATTGTGTACTACATTCCAGCCAGACTTAATGTCGGAGTATGGATATATTGTAAAGTAGCCGGGTTTGTCAGACGCCCTGTAGGAAATCAGGGTTTGAGGGTTATTTTATATACTTTTTTTGCTTTCTTTTTTTTTTTTTTTTTAATAAAATGTGTTTTTATTCATTTTTCAAAGGAAGTACATAGTAAACAAGGAAGACATGGGGAAGGAAACAAGCCTTTGTCCTCATCAACAGTTTACAGAATTTTGAATGATTACAACAACAAGAGAGCAGATGGGTATTACCAATACAAAGTAGTTATAAAAGATCTACTGGTCGTGATGATTGGGATGGTTGGAATAATGATATACTGAAATTATAGTAAATTACAGGTGCCTCTAAGACATCTAACCTCTGGTACTTGCATCCTCATTGTGTAACCAGAAACCTCAGTACGTAAGCAAATAGGGGCCCCTACTCCGGTATGGGTTCTTGATATATATCAGTACAAACTGCTTGTAGGAGTATGGGCTTGAGGTGGGCTACAGTATGAGTAAGGCAAAGGTGAAGAACTAGAGGGGAGAGAAGGTAGGGGAATATCTCTCGAGATTCAACGTAATAACCTTTAATCTTTTCTACAACACAATGAAGTTGTTTTATATATGCATTATCTTAACTACAGTTGGAATCCAGCCTAGAGAAAGTTTATGTGGTTAAAGGTGAAAAACCTGGACTTATTTTTGTGCTTTATTGTTCATAAACGCCAGCCAGGCATCCCAACAATCGCTCTGTATGCCATCAGTTTTTCGTGCGTGCGGTAGGTTTGCACTCGAAAGATTGTTTCCTGTAAAGATGGAGCCGTAGGCGTTTTCCATGAACTAGCGATGAGATGTCTGGCTGCAAATAGGGCATGCATGACCACTGACCGAAAGTTTTTAGTGTATAAATGTATATCTATGTATATCTATGTTTAATAAGGGCAATTGATGTGATGAGACAGTAATTACACGAGTTATAGAAGCTAATAGTTTGAAAACCTTGTTCCAATAGCTGCGTAGATTATTACAGGACCAGAAAATATGGGATAAACTCCCTATTCACCCCATTATTTTATATTTTGTGTTTGTCATTACATGGCTTTTAATATTGGGTTTTCCTTTTGGGAATAAACTATTGTTTTTGGAATAATTTATGGTATGTGACACAGATGGTGGATTTTCTTGACTGATGGGGGTTGATTTACTAACCTTATAAACACACCATGAACGTGTATACACCTCTGTAGTGTGTTCCCTCCCAGCATGATCTATGGGAGGAATCAAAACACCTTTGTAGTGTGTACACACCCAGCAGGTGTGTTGTGCAAAGCCCTGCAATGAATTGCAAGGTAATGTGGTGTAAATTAGCTCTATGTTATGTTGCTTGCGTTGATGAATGCAGGAATGTAAATGCATTAGCTAACCATTTTTGTCTAAACTGTGAAGCAGCATTATATATGCATCATGTGCATGATTTTTCCATATATGGCATTAGTGGAAATATGCTTTTAGAGACTTTTTGGTTGATAAATACGTTTTGCTGTGTGAAAATCACACACACCTGGTGCGTGCGTGTGTTTAGGTTAGTAAATCACCCCCATGGACTCAATCAATTGTGTCCCCTTAGTTAGACCTCCCAATAACTAGTGATGGGCTGAATAGGCCCGAGTTCCATTCGAATATGAACTTTCGAACAGAGGAAAAGTTTGAATTCGAACTCGAACTTAATGCAAGTCAATGGGGGTAGAACTTTCAAAAATAATTGTCCCCTTTAAGATGGCTTATATGGCAGATATTGGCCATAAAATGTGTTATGGGGATCCGGGTACTGCCCTGGGGGACAGGAATCAATGAAAAAAAAAGTTTAAACAAAATACAGTTTTTAAAGGAGCAGTGATTTTAACATCACTTTAAGGGTAACAATAAAAATTAAAAATTCCTTTAAATATCGTGTCCCTTATGGTCTGGTAGGAATATTTAGGACGGACCCCTTGTAAAAAAAAAAAAAAAAAAAAAGAGGGGGGGG
>NW_017306472.1:3668-22306 GCF_000935625.1 Nanorana parkeri
ATACCAGGCCACATGCCCTCGGCATTGGGAGGGTGTATTTCCAGGGTCGCTCCTGGAAAAGCACCTCGTCCCCTTGCCGATGAGGACAAGAGCCTCTTCCCCACAAGCCCTGGGGTGTTGGTTGTGGGGGTGTGGGCACGGGGCTTATACACATTAGGGTACCCCTTTAATAAAGGGGCACCCAGATGCCGTCTCCCCCCTTGTGAAGGAGTAAGGGCTACTTGTACTAGAGTTGAGGCTCCTAGACCCGAATGGCATTTGGGATCCGAATTTCTGAATTGCATTCGGGAGCTCCCGAATGCCATTTGGGTCTGGGAGCCATATACATATATTACTAAGGCTGAGGCTCACAGACCCGAATGGCATTCGGGAGCTCCCGTATGCAATTCAGAAATTCCAATCCCGAATGCCATTCGGGTCGAGGAGATTCGGCTTTAGTATTACTATCTGTATATGGTTTTCTGTGGTATTTACAACGAATATTCGTAAACTCATCTGAAACTAACGAAATTCGAATGTAATCTGAATCCGAAACCCAAACCAAATAGAATTTCGGACCTAAATCCCGAATCCTAAAATTTTTCCACAGCTTACATGTCTATAGACCACTTCAGAACATTGGACTCATGGCAGCTAAAATTTTAATTGTCGCACCTTCACTTGGACCTTACAGACTGTGGACCTCTATAAACAGGAATTCATTTTATGATTTTATGTTCTCTTTTTAAAACTTTAATGGGGTCATGCGGCTGCTTTAGCGACATATAGCGATTACAACTTCACAAGCAGAGCGTCCAAGTAAACCGTTTCCAGGACCGAACCTGACCGCTCTATTTAATGCACTAATGATTTGGCAGGACTGCAACATTTCCATAATATAATTTATGCCGTTTGCTCTCCAGAGAGAGGAGCACATTATAATTCATGTGATTTCCCCCTGGGCCAGGCAGCCTTCAGGGAGTTTGGAAAAGATCACAAGCACGTATTATGCTTCTCTCTCCTGCCTGTGCAGATATGTATAGCATCCTGTTTAATATGCATGCATAAATAGCAATGTACCGTATAAACTGATTACTAATGAATCTAACAGGAAATAGAACACAAGCAGAACAAAAATAGTTTGAGGTGTCATCTTTAGAGAAGAGTTTTGGAGTTTCTGTTTTGAGAAATTCGAGAGCGTCAGGTCAAGTTGGAATATGAGGACATGCTTAGCTACACATATAATTCCAGCGGACTTCCATTCTCTAAAAGATCATTGGACTTTTCAGCTCAAGTTCAAGAAAAACAAGGCTACGGCTAGGTATGAGAAACATTTCAACTAAGGATCAGGACATTTTGGTGGAAATCTGGCTTTTGCAGTGAAATGCATATGAGAAATGAAGCTGATTTATGATAGTTTTTTAAGGTGCAGTGGGCTTTAATTGACTCTTAAGGTTCCAGAAAGCGTGTTTTACTATCCTTGACATGTTCTTGTGCCTAAGAAATGCCCCTTATTAAATGGAAACATAACTTTAGATGTTGAGGAACAGGGGAACCCAAACCCTTCATTGAAGGTGATCTTTTTTGTAAACTTTATTGCTATTACACTCTTAGACGCCTGTGATGAGGTTGATAGAGTTACGGGAGATGAGATGAGTAACCCCTAGTTATGATCTGTGGACCTGCGGGACCGACCCAAGCCTACACCAAAGCCGACCACCCGATGGACTCCCTACTTGATCTTCCTTCTTTTCTATTCTTTCTTTATGACTCATTTTAGATTGATGATACTGCATTGTGTTTGCATTTGCACGTTATTGTACTTACCAAACTGCTTGTTGTATGACCTAATGTTGCCAGCAAATACTATGTAAAATGTCTAACTATTTCTACTTCAAAAACCCAATAAATACTTTGTTACAAACTTTATTGCTATTTTAACTAGATGCTGTTAGTCATAAGGTGTAAATGAAGCCAAAACCTTTCAAAGAGGAACTCCAGGAAGTAGAAATATTAACCGTTGCAGTAGGACTACCCCCGCACTGCAAGGATTAATTGCTAATTTTTGTCTCTAAAATAACAAAGATATACTCACTCGAACTTGGGATACGGCTTGCTGCCGCTCAGGTGATGGAATGTCCCTTAGCATCCTCATCTTTTCCTAGGAATCGTGCCAGAACGATATTGACGCCATGCCCAGCGATGCAGAAGACAGGCGTAAGGTAAGTATATAATCTAACTTTTCTTCTTTAGAAGAACATTTCTGAAGAGTTGTTAGGCTGTGTTTTTTACAGGTGAAGAGGAGCCAGACCTGGTAAGCAGACCTTTCATTTTTCTGCAAGGTCTACTTTAATGTCATAACTTGTGCACGTACACAAAGCGATATGATTACCATGTCAGCACTGAGTGGAGATTCAGCTTCAAATACTACTTTAGGATTCACTTTACACAGGAGTGACTAGTGCTGGATCCATGTAGCCATTTATCTGTAGCTAAAACAGCCATCATGGTGCCTCTTTCAGGCATTGTCCACCATGTTATCCAGGCACCATGATGGCTGTTTTAGCTACAGACACATGGCTAAATGAATCTAGGACCAGACTCTCCTGTGTAAAGCAACCAGGGGCCACCAGGGGCCACATTATCATAAGAAATACAAGTTTAGTTATGTCTTTGTAAATAATGGAAGTTTATTTAGGTTTTAGAGGAAAGGAATGGAAAGAGCTGGTGGGAATAAAAGTATTATAAAGAAACAAGGCTAATAACATCGTCAACATATCATAGATATCATAGATAAAGTCTAAGACAGGTCAAGCTAATTGCGGTAAAAGGTTACCACCAATCTGTGTAATAAATAATTGGAATGGTATCTAATAAATATTTAATGAGCTGCCTTAACAAGCAAAGTACACACTCTCCACGCAGAAACACATTTTAGGTGCATTTAAGGCTCTCTTATCACAATGTCATAAATTATTGTCTTGTTTAGATATGGCCTTGTCAGAAGCTAATGGAAATTACAACTCTAGGAGAGTACAAAGTGAGACGGGCTTAATCACACCGGGCTCAAGGCTGGGGAAGATACATAAAATTAGGCTTTTTGGCTTTCTGTATAATGGTTATTAGTATGTACAGGACTTGGAACTGTTACAGTGCCATTCAAAAGGCTTTGTCTAGAACTGTACGTAAACAGTGCTAAAACCAGTGTAGAATAATAGGCACTGAAGTTTGAGGCACTTGTGGAGGGCCTTGGAAAGAGGCCCCCTTTTTGTTTGACTTGCCAGTGATAAATGTGTGCTGCAAGGTAACCAATTACAAAATATATGCATTGGGGAACTTTGCTGTCTTGTCGAACTGAGGTATGTAGGTTCCTCTAGCTAATGAGGACCTATTACTAGAATGTAGACATGAGTCTTAAAAGGAGAATTAACTATATGTATATATATATATATAAAGCACCAGTGGTGTAAGGCTGCTATGGGGCCTGGGGGCAGGAGGGGGCCCATTTAGGTTGTTGAGGCAATTTAAACATAGAACATGTGAAGATAACACATAACACAGTAATGTATCATTGAGGGATGATGTGGTGTATGACAACCCTAATCCTCTGTAAAGTCTACAAGCTGATGTTAGATGCACAAGAGGAGGTGTTGGGATCTTGGTGTCTTTAGTCACAGCTATGGGGCCTGTGATCTATAGTTACCCCTTTGAAAGGTGCTTTTAAAAAAGAGAGAATATTAAAGCCCATCTCCAGGATTGCTGATTCCACATCCCTCCCTTCTGCTCTTCTGATACCATGAGTTACAACTGCCCTACAGTAAACCAGCCACATAGGGTTGACTGGGACAAGCAGAGGTGAGGCACTGAATTTAAATATTCAGAAAACTGTCAGAACATGATAAAGCACAATGGCTCCGGTGATGAGTATCACTGATTTGGGCTGTACCCTATAAGATAGGCAGGTAATTTATCTCTGATGTTTTGTGCCAGCTTTAAAGTCCTTTTACTACCCATTACGTTTAAGCCCTGAAGAAGGAGGAGGTATTTGAGCCCCAAATGTGTTGGCTGTTCTGTGTTGTCGTTTGTGAACCCATTCTATTTTGAGAACTTTTTGTACTGTATTTTTGGCCCTCTCATGGGAATATATATACATAGGGTTGATAGAACACCAATTGCTCAATATTGTAAAGTGAGGTTTGGCTCTTGACTTTTAAGATAGCACAAAGTAAATTTAGAAAAGGTAAGTAAAGCCATATCAGGAGGCAAAGATAAATATTTCCTAAGTAAGCATGCACACTTATACATTAATAACTGAATGTTCAGATTCGTGCATATACTGAATACGGTCAGGTTCTCTATAGGCCTGGAGCCAAAACTGTCCCCTGTGTCACATCACTGCCCTAATAATGATGTGCTGTACTTCCTTGCCAGGACAGGACATAATAAGAAAACATATTACTCCCTTCTTAAACTGAGCCCTCCCTACAGGGACCTGCAGCCATCCAGTGGAGTTTAAAACGTTTGCTTCATAATTTCCCTGATTACAGGTGTTCTCAATGCTATCGCATAGGGAAAACACCTAGAATTAAGGAAGGCGTGATCCAAGTGCTTTCCTTCTTCCACTTCTCCAATGGTGTACAGTGGGTGGCCTTGAAAGCTGCATCACCTTGCGATGTGTAAGCAGCGTTTCATGCAGGATTACAAGGGTGAGCCCAGGAATGCATGATGATGCTGAGCCCAGGGGGTCATTAACAACCTGGGTGTAGAAGAAGTAGTCACTCGCACACCTAGGTCCAATGCATCAATCCGTCCTTTTATTGACATCAGATATACATGGCATCACAAGTACAAAGCAATGTTTTCGGAACCTAGCATGGTCCCTTCGTCAGGCAGAAAGCAAAGTGATCATGCCTGATGAAGGGACCATGCTAGGTTCCGAAACCTTGTGTATCTGACTTCAATAAAAGGACAGATTGATGCATTGGACCTAGGTGTGCGAGTAACTACTTCTTCTACATTTGGATATGTGCGGCGCCATCCACATGTCATTTAGCACCCTCCTTTATATTACCATAGGATTCCGGTCTAGCAGTGCAATGGGACAGGAATAGTATTAACAGTCTGGGCTCACATGATGAGACGGGATGATGCTGGAGTGGAGATCGGGCTTAGATGAGAGTAGGGCCCACTATCATTTTGCCAATAAGTAAAATGGGATATGGCCCTTTAGATCTTGTCACCATTTTGCTAAAATGCCCTATCGCCTAGCAGAGTGAATAACATGGGTCCGCTCTTCCAGATCATCGATGAAAGTGGATTTTCCATTAGTCACCTAATGACTGCTTCAAATGTAATTGCAATCGAGATCTTATTCTTGCAGAAGTGACTTGCGCCCTCCAAACAGGAATATGGGCTCTGTTTGTCCTTGGCACTGTTCAAGGCATACCGTTAAAATGCGTAATCCTTCCACCAGCTCTTGATGTACTGCAGGTTAGCCGAGCAGGACGTATGTCATAATGAGGTCTGAAAAATTCCCTCTTCTTGGCACAGCGCCTGAAGTTTGATTTTCACTCTCTCATCGGGTGACTTTTGTTTTCAGAATTACGTCCCCGTCGGCATTCTCGAGCATTGTCGCGCCCTGCATGCCTGCTGCACTATTCCCTTTCAGGTGTTTTTTTAGCCGAAATCTCTCTGAAAGTCAGCCATTCAACCTGAATCCGTCTTATTGTGTGGCCCCACTCTCAGGCCTCTTCAAAGGGGAAAATTGATTGCAAAACAGCAATTACCTGAGCATTAAGTGCACGTTAAATGCTGCATTATAACTGTGAATCGGGCGGTCTCTGAACAAAAAAATTAAATATTCCCTGCTAAAGTTTTCCTGAAATGTTGTCTACGCCAGTCTCAAATATTGAAAATCAACGTCGGTTCTTTCTTTATCCAGCCATTGCTGCAGTGAACCAGTCCAGCCCTCGGCCTTTGGTTAATCATACAGCAATCTGGGAACACCTGCTTGAGATGCAGAAAGAGGAATTCTCAAAAGATCATTCAGTGCAAGCTTCTTGCTGTCTCATGTATGGTATGCTCAATGCCAGAATTAGGACATTTCTCACAGCCACCAAATTCAGCCCTGCCCTGGAAGTTACATAGACCATGCTGCAGAAAATTCCCTCCTGGTGACCCTGTGAGGTGTTGTCTGGATTCGAGCTGCACTGGATTACAGAGAATTCTGATTAAACCCTGAACTTTCAGTTTAACCCTTATGCTGCCCTGGCAATTTTTGCAACAAATGTACATTTAAGGCCTGAAGATTGCCTAGTCTCCGAATCACTAAAATTAGAGACCATAGAAAATAAAATGGTGGTAGGTGTTTTATGTCACATATTAGTGCACCAGTTTACCAACCCCATGTGGTTAGTAAATATGCAAGAACCACCGCTCCAAGCTTGCTCTCATGATGGACTACAATCCCACGTTTAGTTTACTAATTTGTATTGAGACTTTAGTCCATCACCGGAGGGAGCTTGGAGTGGTGACTACATTACAACACACACAGGGACCATGAAGAAGAAAAGTAGCCACCCTCCAGAAGGAAGGGCAGTGTCAGCACCAATTCAGAGAGGATTTGAGGATCTACAGCTGAGTGATACACAAATAAGATACATTGGGGGGAATTTATCACAACTGGAGCAGACATAAACTGCAGCAGATGTGCATGGCAACCAATCAGCGTCTCTGTTTCATTTTCAAATCTTAACTGAACAAACTGAAGGGAGAAACTGACTGGTTGTCATGCACAGCTGCTCCAGTTTTGAAACATTTCCCCCATTGCTGTTAATAGATGAGGTACTTGAATGTATTTGTAAGATGTAACTCATGAGTTTAGTGTCACTTTGAATCAAGGAAATGAGAAGTCCAGGAGTGGAGTATTCTGCATCTTATGGAGTGGGTCATGTTGGAAAGCCTGCTTTCTACTAACTTAAACCTACAAAAAATATTAACAAACCCTTCCACCATCCCTCCCATATAATATAGAAGGCATTATTAGTGGGTTGCTTGATCTATGTGATCAGGTGATCAGAACTGAAGACGTGGCTTGAATAAGCTGTGAAATGCCCACCAGGACCTATGTGCCCACTTATAATATCTATGTATACATTGTGAATATGTATTTGTGGTTGTGCAGCAGTAGAATGGAGCGTTCAATAATTGTTCTCACCCAATGGGCCCTGTGGTGACCGGCTGCCAATGGCATGTGTGTATGGCAGAGCACAGTAAGCATAGTGACCATTCAGTAGACATGTAACCCCACATAAAATGTGTTTCGTTTTGTATCAATTTGGATTTGTATTTCTTTCATCTTTTTGGATTTGGAATCTGAAATTGGATTCGGTTTGTTATTCGGATTTCAGATCCATCTGAATTTTCCATTCGGTAAGAAGTCATGACTACAGCCCAAAGTATAGCCCTAGTCACATGATAAAAACAAATGAAAACTGAAACTACTGTAACGCAATTGCAGAGGTAGGCAACCTTGGCACTCTCAGCGGTTGTGGAACTTCATGTCCCATGAGGCATTGCAAGACTCTGCCAGCCACAAGCATGACTACCAGAGGCAAAGGCATTTGTAGTTTCACCATTGGGCTATTGGCTAAATTCTCTTCACAAGGCATGATGCCAAGGACGAGTCAGGAAACAGGTTTAAGCGACACTCCAGTTCCCTAGCTCCTATTGTATCTTGACTGATCTTTGCCAGAAAGCCAAAAAAAACAAACTTGTTTATATATTTAGCATCAAAATGTTACAACAAATGCATACACCAAGATTTGCTTTATACAGTCACATGATGCATACGCCTACTTGAGTCTATCAGAGATCAGCGGATGCTATGTCCTCACGTCATATCATAATCCCCAACAGCCGCTGCAAACGCACGTAGTGGGCTTTAAAATGTATCTTTTTTTTTTGTTAATTGTGTATTACATAATCTAAGGGCAGCATATTTTGTTGCTAGGCAACATAGCTGTCAACATTCCCGAACAGGAAGATGATTACGGGAACAGCAAAACAAATCATTATTTCATTAGTAAATGTTATTAAACAAAAAGCTTCTTCTGATCATTTTCCTATTTATTTGCGGCGAATATGTCAACGTTCCACCGGGCATCTTAACCTGATGTAACAGCAGCGCAAACATGAAGAGGAAATAATGTTACCTATTCTGTACATGGATTGGAATTTAAAGCCGATCTCCGGAATAAGCAGATATTGTCCTTATACAAGAGTCATGTGTATTCTTGGATCTTGGTGAGCTTTCTGTATTTCTTCCAGATCTGTGCACTAATCGAGTGTGACACTTAGAGCTTCCTGTAATAAAGACCGGTCACTGCTGCTCTCTCTCCTTATGCAGGGTGACTGGTCTTGTCTCTGCCCCTCCTGTAATAAAAACTGCTCAATGCTGCTCTCACTCCTTGTACAGGATGACTGGTCTTCTCCCCGCCCACCCGTAATAAAGACAGCTCACTGCTGCCCTCTCTCCTTGTGCAGGGTGACTGCTCTTGACTCTGCCCCTACTGTAGTATCCTGCTGGGCCCCTCCCACAACTCTGCCCTCTGCACAGGCTATGTGCAGCATAGTGATAATTAGGGATGCACCAATACCACTTTTTTAAGACCGAGTACGAGTACGAATACTTTTTTCCAAGTACTCACCGATACCAATTACCGATACTTTTTCTTAAAGGGACAGGTCACATTTTTTCTAAAGCAATACAAAATCATGACTTTAGGTCAGTTTCTTAATATTATGAAGAACATGAACATGAAATGAACATGAAATGTGGAAGAGGAAGATGTGGAGATGACACTGGGTGTGAAGGTCCTCAGTCAGAAGCTGGTATGGGAAGAAGAAGCTGTTCACACCTAAATGTTTTTTCAGACTGATCCCCCAGGTGATAGACACACACATACACACACATCAGTCGCGCCATGGCTGTCCCATAAAGGGTCGGGTACTCGTGGACAGTGGTCGCAACGTCAGCAATTTTTCACCCCCCCCCCGCTGCCGCCCCGAGGCCTGGCCTCGTTGGCCTTGTGAGGAATCCGGCCATGGTCACAGCCTAGTCATATCTGCTCCATTCTGACCTCTTCTCAACAAGTACGAGTACTCATGCAGATACTCGGTATCGCCGCCGATACCGATGCTAGTATCGGTGCATCCCTAGTGATAATGTAATATCTGGGTTTACAAAGACATTTGTTGCACATTCAGTGGATTTATAATCTTTGTGGCTATTAAGGAGTATATATTTCAATTAAAATTGTTGCTCCTGGAGTTCAGCTTTAATATATGTCACTTATGATCACTTTGAGATGACTTTTTGGAAATTCAGCTTTTCCTTTGTAGTTGTACTTTATAATGCGTGGTGTCTGGATCATACGAATGGCTGAACACATAGTATATGCTTTTCCAACGATTTCAAAACACACGTCAATGCACATTGATATAATTTGCAATGCCCAGCAATACACGAGTGAAGGGGACATCAATGCATGACAGATTCACGCCGTTTTTGTATCCATTTTCATGCATTTTTATGTTTGTTATCAATACATTCATTAAAAACGAGTCCTGCTTTATTTCCTAAAATAAAGAGAACCACAATGTATCAAGCATTTGCATCCGTGCCTTGTAGTTGCCTATACTGCAAGTGTGCTGAAGCGCATGGTAATTATATGTTGGGGTGCTTTTAACAATGAATAGCAATGCAGTGCAACCCACATATACTGCATTACAGTAGATTAATATAACATGGGGTATAACATGTGTTGTGGTGCGAAGAATCCTTAATGTGGACCCAAATTCTAACAAAATAATGTTTAGTTTGCTAAAACACTTCATATGATAAACAAGGTTTTGCTTTTTCCCAATAAATACTTGTCTTCCACCACTTTTATCCCTTTCCCTATTTAAATGCTACTAATCCCCTCCAGCAATTTTCAGATACTTCCTGTCTGCATGCACTGGCTCAAGTGTCGGCTGTACATCATTGCTCCGACCTGACTCCCTCATAGAGACAAATGGTGGACTATGTCTGCACAACGTGTGTAAGGTCAGTCTTATGCTCTCCACTAGGGAGACATGTGACATGGTGAAAATGCAGGAGAATAATTGGACGACAGGGGAAGAGCTTTGTCACCCTTCAACAGGACATACTTGGCCTTCATGGCAGGATCACCAGGAATTGTTTTAATGAAAGCTGGAGATCTGAAAACGTATAAAAGTAACTAACTGACATTTTAGGGCTTATATAGGAATTCAAAGGTTTTGTTTAGATCTACTTGAGTCCCCAGTTCCAGCATAGCAGCTTATTGTCCTGTTTATATGGCGGCCTGTTTTAGTGGCTCTAGCGGGTTCTTTCCAGCACTAGCAATGGAGGTGCTGGCTGTCTGTAATCATTTCAGCTCCTGAGCTTCCAATGCTTCTACAGCACACTCTATAGGAGCACAGTGTTTTCATTAGGAGTGTGGTGATATGATTCCTTGGGACCGTGATGGAGATGTTCTAGCTTTGCTCAGTGCCCCCTGCAGCAATAGATCACTATTACAGTGATCTATTGCTGACTGAATGCAGCCATCAATAGATCAGTATTAGAAGTAATCTGCTGCTGTATGAGGGGTCTAGATGAGGTGTCTACTAACCAGGGAGAAAAAAAAAGTATAAAAGAAATAGAAAACAATCTATCTATCTATCTATCTATCTATCTATCTATCTATCTATCTATTTACACACACATATATTATATATCCCAAAAATAAATACAAATATTCCCTCCTTAGGTTTAACCCCAGGTCGCAATGGCATTGGAGGATCTGGATGACATTTGCGTCCCTGTGCAAGCATCAAATGCTCACATAAGTAATGCAAATTTATGCAAACTTTTTTTTTTCTTGAAAGGGGAACAAAGCTCTCCTAAAGTAAAATGCACACCTTCACTTTGAGCTTTACCATTACTCTGTATTGCATAAACATCATACTTATGGGATATCATTTTAATCAGCTGACTTTGTTAATTATAGGTTGGGGTAAATATATGGGTATGCACTAATTAAGTAAACATTGCTTACTGAAAAAAGCATTATCTTTCTTTTTATTAATTCGCAATAAAAACCCACAAAATAAAAATATATGTTCCCAAATGTGCTACCAAATGAAAGCCCTATCTGTCGTAAAATAAATTATTTATAATATTTTAGAGTAGACTGCAAAACCTAAAAAATGTCACATGCAGAGGTCGGAATCATCGCCATAGCAACCCAGGCCCGGGGCACAGGGTGGCCCAGCTAGAACGAGGAACAAAGGGGTTCCCCTGATGCCGTGTGGTCTGCCTGGGTTGCTATGGCATTGCAGGCTGCTGGCTGTCACTAGCGGCTGTGAGGAGGAACGCCCCGCTGTCCAGATCACTGACAACCTGTCAGTGATCTGTGCAATCACTGTCAGGTGGGCTGTGTGGGATCTCAGACAGGCTCTGCAAGGGGCGTATCTATAAATCACAGGGCCTCATACAAAATTTTTCTATTTTGCGCTCGGTCATGGACCGAACGCCCGACAGTATCAGGAGAGAGGAGGGGACCCGGCGGCATACCTTATCCCGCCGGGTGACTGTCCCCTCCTCTCTCTGCCGGCGTCCATCACCAAGATGGCCGCCGGCAGGTATCAGAATACTGCCGCTTGTGCGCGATGACATCATCGCGCACTCGCGTGGTGGCGTCACGCGCATGCGCAGTGACTTCTCGGCGGGATGACACTCGGTTACCGCTCCGGGTGTCACCCAGCCTCGGGATGCCCCTGGTCTTCACCACAGGACCAAATTTATATTTTCTTTCTTTTAGTCCCTTGGACCAAAGTGAGCACCTTACCCTTGCAGTGCAGAGGCAGCCTCACGGCATGGATTCGTTTTTGCATTTCTTTAACAAATAAGCACCATGTTTTGATGGTTGTTGGGTGCCAATAGATGAGTGAACCAATCATTCGTCTGTTTAGAAATACGCTCCGAGGTGTTGCACACAATGATTTCCTTGTAACTTTTTTTTTTTTTGTAAAGTTGATGCTATATAAAGATCACTTTGCAAACTTTGCAGAAATTTTTGTTTCCACAATTTATGGGCTTTTTTAAAAACTCAGCTTGATATGTGATTTATCGTTGATTGTTGGATTTTTTTTAATGAATTCCTGCACAGATTAAAAACCTGCCCCCGGGGCACATTTAGATTGCACAGGAGTCCTGCCGCGTAGAGTATTTACCCAGGGTGTGCATAATTACATTAGCAGCTGTATGGTTTTTGCATACATTTGCAGAACATGGATATTATGCAAAGCTGTACTCTGCATGCATCTTTTATTTGTGTGTCTTTTTTTTTCATATCACATTTTGAGTTGAAAGCACTTGGCATTGGTAAATTCACCTTCAGCAGCAGGTACAGATAAACTGGAGAGAGGCGGGGCTAAGATGAAGGGCAGGATTCAGCAACATAAGGGGGAGCGGTATTATAACAAGTGCTGCCTCTGGCTGTATTAGGGGACTGAACGCCTCGAAAATAAAACAACAACAAAAATACTATTTAGCACATGTAGCTGAAAATAATAGAGTGGCTAAGCAGCTACAATTTGCAGGAAACTAGATCAGTGAGTGCTACCTCCCTTTAAATGTTCATGGAAAATGGCTATTTGGGCTGCTTTACGCTGGAGAACACGTTGTTTTGTGCTATGCAAATGCATGCAAATTATGTTACTGGCGGCTAGCAAAGACTGACTTTTGGATGTCTAAAGTGTAGAGCAGTGAAGCTGACCTTCCTTTGATCTCAGTCTGCTTTTCCTACAGCAATCACCAGCTTTTTGCATCAAGGTTCCGCACATATTATTGATGCCTTTTCAAATCGGTAAAGCTTTCGTTTTAATTTATCTCCTGTAGCAGACTATACTTTTGTATGTACGAAGACATTAATTGACTTGGTAAAAGGGTAAATACACAGCTGAAATACATATGTGTGTGTGTTTTTTTCAATCTCATTGATCCCGTTTTGTATTTGCACACCTCTGCTATAAGGCCCCATTCACACCAGATCCATTACGTAATGTTGAGATCCGTTTTTCAATGGATGCTAATGCAAGGGCACCAACAAATGAATGGATGGACCAGTTCGCAAAGTTGCAATCCAATCCATTGCAGTGCAATGAAAAAAAGAGTAGAGCATGCTCTACATTTTTTCAGCGGAACGTAAAGTAACGCAGCAAAACTGGTGTAATCGAAATGGAAGTTAGAAAAGAAAATACATAGTTGTTTGTCTACTCAGGACATGGTCATTTTTAAAAAAAATGTCAAAAAGGGGAAAAAAAACAAAACCTAAATAGAACAGAATGGAAGTCAATGGAGGGAGAAACTGCAAGTTAACGGTCCCTTCATTGACTTGCAATTTCCTTCTGATTTTGGTGTGAATGGGCCCTTAATGATACAAAATCCTGAACCTTTACTTTCCCGACTGCAGTCACAGCAGTGCAGCCAGGTAGAGGGTGTGATTGGATATCACATAAACAGGAGGTCACGGAAAAGGTCATTATTGTGCTCACTCCTCCAATTGGCAAGCTTGGTTTCTTAAATTCAATCCTGGTTTATTTAACTACTCTTTCCTATTGAAGACTAAGGGGTCATATGTAGGAGATTACAGAAGGCTAGTACAGAGACATATTGAAATTCTAAATATAAAATATATATTTTGGGCTATACTCATCGTATAAGACGAGTATAGCCCAAAATAATGTTTAAATACACATTTGTCAGCCCGCTGGATGTGCGGTAATACTGTATGTACGGTAGCTTCGGCTACATACAGTATACCGCGCTAATGGCCCCAGTGCACCCCATGATTTTAGACCACCCCACAGCATCATGTGTCATCTAGTGCCTCCAGTGCACCCCAGAGCATCCTATGTCACCTAGTTGCCCAAGGGCACCCCATATGCACCCTGTGACTCCTGTGCACTCAACAGCATACTGTGTTCTCTAGTGACCCCAAGTATCTTCTCATCTTGTGACCTCCCACTAATCTATCAGCCCACTGGATGTGCGGTAATACTGTATGTACGGTAGCTTCGGCTACATACAGTATACCGCGCTGAGCCAATCACGACAAGCGATGTATTCTATTAATGAATACAAAGCCTGCTCGGATTGGCAGAGGCTGTGTACATCGCTCACCGTGATTGGCTCAGCGCGGTGTACTGTATGTAGCCGAAGCTACCGTACATCCAGTATTACCGCACATCCAGCGGGCTGACAGATTAGATTGTATATCCGGCGTATAAGATGACCCCCGATTTTCGGGGGATGTTTTTAAATATAAAAAGTCGTCTTATACGCCGGCAAATACGACTGGACATAACATTAGTGGGAAAAAAGTATGTATATTAATTATTTTAAGAGGGGGGCTGCAAGGGAGTGGGGTTCAAGTGGGGTTACTGTCCAAACTGATGTTGAGCTTTAAGAAATAATATTAAGGAATGGGTAATAAAAAACTGAATTAATGAAGGTATTCATATCTGTTTAATAGGGGTAAGCACATTTTTTTTACAAATTTTTACAAAAATTGAGTGAGCCGTGACCTCTGCTGTAAATTTGCAGAAATTAGCAGCTAAGTGATTCCAATGCATTTTGCTGAAACGTTGACGAAGTAAAAATGTTCAATTCCATTCTTCCCAAGCAGACGTTGAAAGCCCATTGACAGAACGACAAGGACAGAGTACAACTGGAAGTCAGGACAGATTTTGTCACCTCATAACAGGATGTGCCTAAACGAGGGCCTGCATGTAAGGTTCGTCAAGGATTATCTTATTGATAGTTTAAAAATACTGAAAATTATTTTACATTTTCATGTTCCAGTTGAGGTTTTAGTGATTGGGTTTACATATCCTTTAAAAGACGTACTTAAAAAAAAAACACAATACTGTGGGTTTCCTTTAAATGCACATCTCTGTTTATACACTATATTTTACATATGTGATACAAATAATAATAATAATAATAATAATAATAATAATACTAATAATCAGCTAATCTATGTAATATTGACCTAGATTATACTTCCTGAAATGTTTTTCAGAAGCTTCTATACATCATTAATATTGTAGCTTGTAATAGTCTTTGATTTTTCTGTATGCTTTTTGCACACATCCAGAACATTATAAATACATTTAATTGTGCATGTTAAGTAGCAGGATCGCACTTAAAGTGCACCGGTGTCCAAACCATGTACACTAAAGTATTTATATGTTCTGAACAAGCAGAAAAGGCGCTTTAAAATGAGACCTCATTCACCTCTGTATCTATGGACATTATGGAGAAATACATCTTCTTAGTTTACAACAGAGGCAGAGAGAGCTATTTTCTATAAACTAGCATTGTACCCGCCCTCTGCTGCAGTTCCCCATCAGGTCCATCAGCAGAGGGCGGGAACAATGCTAGTTTACTATTGGCTATATTGCAGTGCCATAAGAACAGCACCGGATGTGGGATAAACATTAAACTTGTACATTTCATTTCATTCTGAATGGATTTTCATACAAATTTCATTAAATTCAGACATTTGGATGCATCCGAATTTCTGAATTTGAACGAGTCTGAATGAGAATTAATCTGAATGTTCCTCTAATGAAAATTTGGATCCGTCTGAATTCCGTTCAAAATGAAACTAAATAGGACATGTGACTGTTCTCTTGCCAATCGCATGGGGGTTTTTTTTGGCTGTGGGATGGTGCATTACAGGCACAGACATGTGACTTCCTGTTGTGGATCCTTCCGAAGCAAAAATGCGGACGGATACGAAATCCGAAGAGCTAATCAAATTTTGGATACGAAATTCAAAAAAAGAAAGAAAGAAAAATGGGAACCGATTCGCAATGAAACATTTTTTTTTTTGCAGGGTTACATGTATAATAACAACATTAGAGGTAACTATTTTTTCTCCCACCACAAGTCACAAATACCACTCTGCCTGGGGTTCTGCTTTGAAGTTCATAATTTGGGCACAGGTACACTTTAAAGTGTTTATCAGGACAAAAAATACTGACACACCTACAGTCCCTATCTTGTTCGTAACCCGGTGACTGCCGGTTGTATACATTAATATTTTATGTTCTCTTAAATCCTTCCCGCAGTTTTGCAATGTTTCCTTTGCTGTGTACAGTCTTTATTTCTATGATTGAGACCATGTAGGGTAAAACGCACTAGTGGGGATGGTTTATAAGGACTGTGCAGCATGGCTGGAGCCTAATAACGTTATTTTTATGAGGTGAACTCATCAGTGTGCAGCTGTTTGGGCATTTTTGTATGTCACATACTGTATATGTATTGCAATCAAGTATTTAGGTGCTTCCTTGGATAATATTGTAACAAGCAAATTTCTAACTCCATACCGTGGTGTTTACCCTCGTCTAGAAATAAGGTTACTTTTTTATTTTCCAGTTGTGAGTTGTGCAAACTGAATGAAGACTGAAATGATATTCATCAATACCTGCAGAGTTTCTGAAACGACAGAATTTGCTGCATGATTCACCATCATTGTACACCTCATTCTTTTTACACTGTGCTTCGTACATACATCAGGCATGGTGACCTAATTCTGCTGATTACAGGGAGTTAGGGGATCTGGCAAAGCTAAATCCACAGTTGTGAGTGAAAAGAGTTTCACAAATACATGCCAATTAAAGATTTAGTCCACGAAAATGAAGCCTTTAGGTGTGTTTTCTCTCCCTTTGTATGTGGTTCAGGTTTTGATGGGGAACTCCGCATATCCCTGCTCAAAACAAGCTTTATTGCTGTCCTTCCTTCTGGAGGGGGGCTACTTTTGTTCCCCATGGTCCCTGAGTGTGTTGTAAAGTAGTCACTAGACATGTGCATGGCAAAAAAAAATTGTTTCGGACGAAACAAATGAACACTGAAAACATTTTAATTTGTTTCGTCAAACAAATTTGAATGCTGTTTCGGATTCGGCAACGAGCCTCCGAATCCGAAACCACACAACAAGCTGCAGAACAAGCGGTGGCCATATTGGCCCCCAGTGCGTTCTGTGCCATTTTGGAGTGTATCTTGGTATACACCAAGATGGTGGCGCCCACATGTTCGGGTGCCACCATCTTGGTGTATACCAAAAAATACTCCAAAATGGCGGCGCACATGCAGAACGCGCCTGTGGCCGATGTGGCCGCCGCTCGTTCAGCGTATGATGTCACCGTCATGTGATATCATATGCTTTGCCTCCAAGATGGCGGCTGGCATGCGCAGAACGTGTCAGGGGCCAATATGGCCGCCACGCGTTTTGTAGACAAATTTATGTATGACCAAATATAGTTTTCGGATATTTGGGCGTATAATAAATTCATTATTTCAGATTCAGTTGAACCGCCAAATCAACTGAATTCCGTTGATTTGCAGGTTCGTCCAAAACAGAATGCACATGTCTAGCAGTCTCCGCACCAACCACACTCCTGTGATGGACTACAATCTCAATACAAATGAGTAAACTAAACATGAGATTGTAGTCCATCCCGGGAGGGAGCTTGGAGCGTTGACTACTTTACAACACACACAGGGACCATGGGGAACAAAAGTAGCCCCCCTCCAGAAGGAAGGACAGTGTCAGCACCAATTCAGAGATGATTTGAGGATCTACAGCTGAGTGATACACAAATAAGATACATTTTTGTTAATAGTTAGGGTACTTGAATGTATTTTTAAGATTTAACTCCTGAGTTTAGTGTCACTTTAGGCTGTTTATCGCTACTCAAAAATGTACAAAATACACTAGCATTGATGACTTTCTTTGGAATTTAGAGAAGACACTTTGACACCACTGAATATATACCATATTATCTGTATTAATCTTCCAGCGTGATCTGCATTATGAGCAATGGCAAAATTGTGCTCATAAAGGCCTCATTCACACTACTAAGAGCCGACCCATACAGATCCGTGCGACATGATCCTGTCTGCGTCCGAGCACAAATACCCGCACGGATGCGCAGTTCCGGTGAGCGTATGGCGGCGTATGGCTGCGAACTCATATAGAGAAGTACAGGCTGCTGCGTGTAATCATACCCAGCACCTGTCCTTTCCAGGAGCGGCCCACTACGACTCTTAGTAGTGTGAATGAGGCCAAACAGCAGGTTGAGTTTTCCCTGCCCTATGTCTACTCGAGCTGTGCTGTCTGTTATGGGGAGATGAGTGGAGGGGGGAGAGAAGAGACCCATCATTTGTTAAGTAGTTAGAAAGTCAGCTGCCCTCCTATTGCTAAGAATAGAAATCAACGTTTTTAAGGTTACACTTAGATATTTCAACAATTCCTCATTTCTTAAACAACGTCCAGCTTTATAATTAGACTGGAGATACACTTTCAGCACCCAAATCACTGACGAGAGCGTTTTTCCTTGCCCAAGAATAAAATATGACCCAGATTTTCCAGATCCTTATTGACACGTCTGCAGCTGCAAAAACTGGCTGCAAAAGAAAGACAATGTATACGCATATGAATCGTGTAAAAAAAGCCCAACCAGGCTGCAATCTGCCAAATCTCCGGCAATTAAATCAATCAGTGGGGGGGGGGGGGGGGGGG
>NW_017306472.1:22873-23700 GCF_000935625.1 Nanorana parkeri
GGGGGGGGGTGACGACAGGACAGCCGCCACTCATTGTTATAGTGGTGAACTAGCAGCTCTAACAAAGCAGAACTGAATGTTCATTTCTGTAGGCCCGGATTGGTTTAGGCTTTTAACTTTCAAACCGTGTATTTTTATGATTAATTCCTCCCCGAGGGGGGACGATATCGCCAGGACGGCAGCGTAACACAAGTCTTATACAATCACATTAGATGTGGTCTTTCGCTTCCATGAGCAATTGTACATTAAAGTAATTCATTCGCATTGAAGCTTCTTTCAGTCATGTGTTCTGTTGATGTAAAGCTCACTCGTCCTGAGCCTGATGCCAGGGCAGTCTGTGGATATTGTTTCAAGGCTTGGCTATGATTTTTGTCTAGAAAGTATTGGCCTCGTATTAGATTGGAGGCTTGCCATTGTTCTGCGGCGGCATTTGTCATAAGGTGTTTGGTAGTGAAGAAAGTGCAGAGAAGACAATAAAAAACAAGAATTTTACTTATATAAACCTGGACAGGATATGAAGGGGTGAGTTATAGGTGCTTCTTGTTATAATGGACAATAGGCATCTGTAAGACACAGTTTTATTCCATTGAGGCAGCTAGAGGAGGGGGCACACATGCAGCGTGAGTGCCAGGAACAGTGGCAGTGCACTTTGTGTGATACTACGGTAGAACTACCTTTCCTTGGGACAGCCTGTACCAGTGGATTAAAATGTCAAGCTACAGTGGTCTAGTGGCATTAAGTGGAGCAACTGTGTTCCTCAATATAGATGTCAGACCACAACCCCCCCCCCCCCCCCCGGCCTTTTTTTATCCATCCCCCCAACCCCT
>NW_017306472.1:23857-29380 GCF_000935625.1 Nanorana parkeri
CATTTATTCAGCTATCCATCCAAGGCCTCTGATATATAGTCCAGGTACAGCTTAAATATTGAGCCATTTATCCAACTGTCCATCCAGAGCCACTTGTATATAGCCCAGGTACAACCTAATTATAGAGCCATTTATCCAACTGTACATCCAGAGCAGCTGGTTATTAGATAAGAGGCAGACTAAATATAAAACCATTTATCCAACTGTCCATCCAGAGTCGCTGGTTTATAGTCCAGATGCACCCTTAATATAGAGCCAATTATGCAAGTATACATCCAGAGCCACTGGTTTATAGCCTAGATATGGACTTGATGTAGAGCCATTGATCCAAATGCCACTGGTTTATAGTCTAGGTACATTCTAAATATGGAGTCATTTATCCAATTGCACAGCCGGAGCCACTGGTTTTATAGTACATATACAGCCTAAATATAGGGCCACTTATTCAACTATCTATCAAGGGCCATGGGCTTCATAGCTCAGATACAACCGAAATATACAGTCATTTACTCATACATCCATCAAAAGCCATGGGCTTCATAGCTCAGATACAGCCTGAACATACAGCCTTTTATTCCATCATCCATCCAGAGCCATTGGCCTATACATAGAGGCAATTATACAACTACACAATCAGAGCAACTGTTAGAGAGTCCAGATAGTAACAATGCCAGCTAGAATCTAGACTCAAGCATCGGCTAACTTTTTACACCCCACTTAATATTGGCCAATGAAGCCGCCTTTCAAAATAACAAACGATAGAAAGGTGCAGGAGGTGGGAGATATGGCTCAGAACCCGACCATTTGAATTTGCCTGATAGAGCTCCATAGGTATTGGGTTACCTGGAATGCTGTGAGGGAAAACTGAATGTGTGTGGAAGAACTTGTAGGCCCCTACTCCTGCATTTAGGTGGTAGTTTTTAAACTTTAAAGTGAGCCTGTTCTGCTCAGTGACCAATAATAGCAATCTCCAAGGATGGAGAAAGGAAGTGGGGGTGAGGGATAGCAGTTGGTGTGTCTCTGCCATGAGGGAAGGGAAAATAAGAGGCATCTATGACATATTGAGGCTGTGCACATTTTTTCTTTCTTGCACAGCCACAATAACTTACTTATAGTAGACCCGTGTACAGAACTATAATGTATAATTATAATGACAGAGGGCGTTCGCCTATCTGGCTGTTAGACCAGTTATCAACGTATTTATATTGCTCTACTATAATGTAGACGATCTGTCCTGTTTCCTCCTTTCACAGTCACGCATTGAAAGCTTTCTTTTCATCTTCAACACTTTTTTCCCCCCTTTAATTGATGCTATGTCTGTCCACTTAACAGCAGTTAAGCTATTAATCTCAACGACTGTAATTTTCTAAATAAATGCACACCTACGGTGACAATAAGGTAACCGCAAAATTCAAACAATCTCCACGCTGAGTGTCCGCTGCAGAAAAAAAAAATCCCCCTGCGATAGTGAGTGCGGTTTCCTTTCTACCACGCGGATTGCTTTGGTCTAAAAGTAAAATATTTTATTTTGAAAATTAAAAAAAAAAATACCAGGGGAAAAACACATTACCTATTTATATGTTTATTTATTTATTGCATAATGCCTAAAATTACTTTTTTTTTTTTATCTTTCCACTGTGCTAGCATTTTTAACGCTGGCCAGTCAGCTGGATTGCAATTTCAATCCTGTGTACTTCCTGCCAGGCTTTTTAAGTTTTCTTTGGTAGAAATGGCTGAATAATTTGCATGCTGCGTCTATGTGTCTGCAAAGGAAAAAAATATCTTGTTTCTTTTTTTTTTCTTTTGGGTATTTGACTCAGGCTCAATATTTTCACGTGGGAATGTCGTCCATTTCTATGAGGCCAAATAGAAATCACAGCAGTGAATTGAGTTTCATGGAATAATTTTAGGCCTGTATGCAATGCTCAAAACTTACAGGAATATTCAAGTAGTGGATATTCAAGTGGCGGAAAATATAAGTCAGTGGATGGAGTGAAACGAAAGAGAGAATTATTATTCCTATTATAATAAGCTCATTAATAAATTATGAAGCAACAAACTCGCCATTTTATATATCTATATAAAGCAAATATAGAAAGGCCATTGGATGATTTTTACTGTCAACAGTTAATTAGAAAAATCGTCACAAAAAGTTTGATTGCCAGCTTTAATGTCTATTGCTATTATTGCTATAATTAGCATTAATTAATTATATATCTCAAAAGTGTGTACCCGAGGCAAAGATGTGGAAGTGGGCTCCCCCACCCCCCGTGGGCAGACAAATGGCCATATGGGACAGCACAGTGGCTTAGTGTTTAGCACTTCTGTCTTGCAAGACTGCGGGCCCCCAGTTCGTATACCATTCAGGGCACTAGCTGCAAGGAGTTTGCATGTTTTCATGTAAATTTTGTTTAGTTCCAAATGAATATTTCTACAAATTTAGTTACGAATTTGAATGAGTCTTAATGCAAACGGATCTGAATGAAATTTTGATAACGATCCATCTGAGCCATCTTTTTTCGCAACGAAACTAAATCGGACATGTGAGTGTTCTCTGGCCAATCAGATTTTTTTGGGCTGTCGGGGGTTGCATTATGTTCCGAAACAAAAATTCAGATGGATCTGAAATCCAAATAACGAAAGAAATCAAATTCCAGGTCAGAAATCCACAAAATTAAAGAAATAAAAATCAGAATTGATCCACAATGGAACAAAATTAATTTTTTGCAGGGTTACATGTTTAATGTTATCCCTGTGCTTGTGTGGGTTTCATCTAGGTTCTCTGGTTTCCTCCCACACTCCAAAGACATGCTGGAAGGTTAACTGGCTCCTGTCTACATTGGCCCTGAATGTATGTGAGATGGGGACCTAAATATTGTAAGCTCCTTGAGGACAGGGAGGGACTGATGTAAATCTCTAGTATGTAAAGTGCTGCATAAATTGTCAGCGCTGTATAAATGCCTACAATAAACTAAATATGGAGATACAAAGAAAAAGCATTATGCAAATGTGGAGACAAAAGGAAAATTGCTTGTTTTTATCTCCAAGCTCACACCTGTGATGGACTACAATCTCATGTTTAGTTTACTAATTTGTATTGAGATTGTAGTCCATCACATGAGTGAGCTTGGATAGATTCACTATTTTATCAATAGATCATTTAATCTAGGAACAATTGTAAATTTTTTATTTCTCATCCTGTCTAATTTAGTTTTTATCACCTACTAACACAGAATGTGCTAAAAGTGTGTTTATTTGTTAGCACTTTCATATGTACACCTTCATTGGTACACATTTTTCACCATTTAATATATTTAATACATTACTATCATCACATTTAAAAAAAAAAAGTTGTTAGCGCTGTGCATTTGCTTATGAGCATCACAGGAGTGAGCTTGGAGCGTTGACTACTTTACAACACACACAGGGAGCATGGCGAACAAAAGTACCCCCCCCCCCCCCCCCCCAAGGAAGGACAGTGTCAGCACCAATTCAGAGATGAGATGAGAGATGCAGCCGAGTGATACATAACTAAGATACATTTTTTTAAATAGTTAAGGTACTTTTATGTATTTTTAATATTAAAGTAGTATTAAAGTCTCAAAATGTCAACAAGAAATCCAGATCACACAAATATGCAATGCCCAACAAAGTACTACTTTATATTTTTGCCCAAGCACGTACAGTCATCATGTTTCCAAACAGCTCCAACTTTCTCAGCTTGGCCTCCCTGAACTTCCTGTATAGTCCAAGATCCCAAGGACAGAGCAGTCTCCAGCAGCCATCCATTTAATACGCTAGAGAAGGGAGGAGGGGGATGGGGACAAGGAGGAGTAGGAAGTAGGAGAATGCCTTGCTTTGTGGAGACACACATAGCTTACTAGCACACACAAGGGAGGCTCCATAGAATCCTGCTAAGGAAAGGAGCCACACAAAACCAAAATATCAGTACCAGTGCTCAGGAGACAGGCTGATTCTGCAAGAAGCTAAAACGTTTAAACATCAAGAAGCAGCATCCATTGTAAGTGATTTAACCAACATTTAAAATAGATGAAAAACATATTGACCTTGATATAACTTTAAGGCCTCATTCACACTGCTTAGAGCTGGCCCGTACAGATCCGTGCTGTGTGCAGGGCCATATCCGGCCACTCCCAAGAAGTACAGATGCTGCGTGTGATTGCACGCAACATCCTGTTCTTCTGTATGGGAGTACGCGGCCGTACTCGTATGCAGACAGGATGGATCCTGTCTGCATCCAAGCAGGGACACCCGCACCCGCAGGGATGTGCAGTTTGGGTGAGCGTACGGCGGCGTACTGCCATGTACTCCCATAGAGAAGAACAGGCTGGTGAGTGCAACCACACGCAGCACCTGTCCTTCCCGGGAGGGGCCCTATACAGCCTTGCACCCAGCAAGGATCTGTACGGGCCGGCTGTTAGTCGTGTGAATGAGGCCTAAGGAATTAAAAAAGCTCCTGAGCCATTGAACCATTTTTCTTCAACTGTTTTTTACTTTTACTTTTTTTATATAGTGGTATTTTATTCGGTGGTGCTGCAACATAAGTTTCATTTTTTATGATCCGTTTATGTTCCTTGTTTTAATAATTTAAGAATGAATATTTCGATTCTTGCATGAGCCCAATATTTACCAGCTCTATTTTAAATGGAAAATGTAGGTCAAGATCCATTGCATATTAGCTCAGGAATCCTCAGCCTCAATATACTGGTATTAGGTTGCTTCACTCCATCAGTCACCATCAGAGACTTGGGAATCATCGCCATGTAGTGGAACGGATCAAGCAGTGCCGCAATAGCAACGACTGCAGCATGCTCACGCCCAGGGAAAACTATCTACCCGGTAATTGAACCTGTGAATCTCGGCCGCGCTTTTCCCTTTTTTAATGTAAGTCCTGTTCGGCAACATTTCTGGGAAGAGTAAGACTTTACGCAAAAGGTTTAAAATATGGATATTTGCGGGGGGCCTCATCTGCAGTGGATGTGATTTGCAAAAGGAAGAATTCACAGGGGAGGGCGGCTAGGAAATAATAAGTCAGATTTGTGGATTTGCGCAGGGAGAATTCTCTTCTGCTCTTTTATTGCTCTTCGGAGACGCCACTCTCTAGCAGAGGAAAAACTTTAACAACTTATTTAGAAGTTGGCAATCCAATTTACTGAGCGTCGGCAAAGTTAAAGTGAAACTCAGGTTTTCTTGAGGGAAAAAAAAAAAAATCCTTTCTCAGTCAGCTGTAAAGTTTGCTGAAGTCTGTTGCAGATTCTAACCTACTCCTGATCTGGAGATTTTCACCATAATATATATTACACAAAGATCGCTCGTTAGCAGAAATGGGTGTTTTTCCTTCATCTGTTAGACAATACCGAGTATGTCAGACAATGAGATTTATTGGTGTGACAGCTGCAGCATGTTGTGACATTGTTCTTGTGAGACTGTTTACTGGATGTGCCAGACAAGCAATATGTTCTTTGTTAGGCCAACACTTGCAGTTTACCATAAAATATGTAA